>NC_134489.1:117120240-117217740 GCF_040206685.1 Ascaphus truei | reverse complement strand
TGGGTCAGCCCCACAGGTGTCTGAGGGTCCTCGGTTGGTTCCCACAGGGGTCTGGGGGCCCTCGGGTTGTCCCTACAGGTCCACAGGGCCCCCACAGAAGTGGGGCCCCCAGTTCTTCCCCGTAGGTGTCCCCCATGAGTCCGCAGCCTGGTACCCGTGGGCATCCGGGGAGTCCTCAGGTGGTCTTCAGAGGTCCCTGCAGACCTAAGGAACCAACCCTGTATGTCAAAAAATTAAACCTGTCCTAAACATTTAAAGAAATAAATACCCCCCCCCCCCACCCCACCAAACACAAATACAGTACAGTAATGGCCAAAATAACAATTATCCAGATATGGATAATAGATTATTTGTCCATTATTAATCACATTAACTAGCCTTATAAAATAAATACAGCTCTACTAACCTCAGCAATATGAATACCATCCATCAGCAAGTGCTCTCTGTCCTCCGTAGCCAAAAAAATACATAGCAAATACATTGTGATATCACTTAACCCTTTAATCACCTTATCGGTTAATAACCACAAAGGTAATTAAGGGGTTAAGCCACCCTACCCCAATACCCACCTTCACCCATTCATTTGTACAGTGGCTTCATCAGGCATATATATATATATATATATATATATATATATATATATATATATATATATATATATATATATATATATATATATATATATATTCATGTAGAGGTATCAGTACCGTGTTAGCCGAGCTTCAATAATCAAAAAATAAATAGATGATACTGTTCTGTGGCTAACGAAATGCTTTTATTTGTGCGAGCTTTCGAGATACACTGATCCCTTCTTCCGGCGATGTTACAATGAATGAAGCAAAAGGTATACTTAAAAACAGTGTCTCTTGGAATGTTATCTGTGCTGTTCCTTCCCCCGGTGTGGATGTGTTTTATGGCTAGAGGTGTCAAAAGGTTACTGAAAGCAAGTGAAGGAAGAGTGTGTATGTCTATCAGTGTGAATAAAAATGAATGGAGAGCCCACAGTGTATACAGTGCTTTACACAAGGTGTGTGTGGAGTGGGAGTGGATATAAATGGTGTGGGTGGGTGTGGAAATGTGAGAGTTTGTAGCACAACTAAAAGTGTGTGTGGATACTTAGTGGTCCCTATTGGTGTATAGGGATGGAAAAACAAGGAGTATTAGTATGTGTGAGAGACAGCTGTGTGTGCATACATATAGCACAATATGTACAGACATGGCCTTTAGCGCTCATGGGACGAGAGTTCACTACTGTCAGTAATGACTCATACAATTTCGATCTCTGTTTAGGCCACTGCTAAGTGTCCCGAACAGTTGCATAAATTTGTATTCATGCAACCGTCTCTCTTTCGGGGTTTTAAGATTACCTTTGAGTATGCCAACCCTCAGATCGTTCATCTTATTGCCAGAGTCAGAGAAATGTTCGCCAACAGGACTGTCTCTTGTACCGCGTGTGATGCTGTGGCGATGCAGGTTCATTCTCTTGTTTAGCCCCTGCCCTGTCTCACCTATGTAGTAGCAGCCCCCTGGGCATTTCATGCACATGATGAGGTACACGACATTGCTGGAAGAACAGGTGAACCTTCCTCTGATTTTGTATTCCCGATTCCTGTGTGGTATTTGTATTGTGTCCGCTGTGTAGAGCATTGCGCAGGTTTTGCATCTTGGGTCCTGGCATGCTTTTGTCCTGCATTCAGTTGTACTGCTGAATACTTTACTCCTCATCATAATATTCTTGAGATTATGGGGTTGTCTGTATGATAATAAGGGTGCTTCAGGGAAGACACCTCTAGCCATAAAACACATCCACACCGGGGGAAGGAACAGCACAGATAACATTCCAAGAGACACTGTTAAAAGCATTTTGTTAGCCACAGAACGGTATCATCTATTTATTTTTTGATTATATATATATATATATATATATATATATATATATACAGTGCTCGACAAATAATGATAACCAGTCGCCCGTTGCGAGTGGATTTAGGCCGCTGCAGCTCTATGAATTCCCCTGCTCGTGCCAATTTTTTTTTTTTTTTTTGAAATAAATAAATAATCCCCCTCCCTGATTGGGTTAACGCGGGGAAGAGCCCCTTCCCCTGATCTCCTCCCCCTCCTGATCTGCTCCCCCTGATCTCCTCCCGTGAGTCAGGGGGGGCCCGGCCGGGTGCCTGTTAATGACATTTTAAAAAAAAGTTTAAAAAAATGGCGGCGATTCCTGTGGTCCCGGCGCGCGTGCACAGGGCAAGCAGAGTGTCCTGCCATTTGCGCTGCCTGTTCCCCCCAGCAACCTAGAATCCCCCGCATCCCTCCCCCCCTCCCTCCCCACGTGGGATGGAGGGGGAAGCCCAAACCAAGCCCCGCGCGCAACCCAGCCCCCCCACACCCTCCCCCTCCGCTCCCCACGTGGGACGGAGGGGGAAGCCCAAAACAAGCACGCGATCCAGCCCCCTGCACCCTCCGCTCCCCACGTGAGACGGAGGGGGAAGTGCCAACCCAGCTTCCCCCGTGCATGCCTCCTGCGCCAGTCCGCCTCCTGCCCATGATCTCCCCCTAATCACCTGCCCCCGATCCTCGCTTGCTGCCCGGGGAGCGTGCTGCGGCGTCGGCCGCTTCAGGGGGGGATGGGAGGGGGGGACCTGCTGCTGCTGCTGAGGCCCACGCTGCGCTGTGTGTCCCATGTCTTGGAGAGGCAGGCACCCCAGCCATGTGGAGGGCCCACTGCCATGCGGAGACCCCACTGCTGCCACGTGCGACCTGGTGAGTGTGTGAGTGACAGACTGAGTGTCTGTGAGTGTGTGAGTGTGCCTGTGTGTCTGTGAGTATGCCTGTGTGTCTGTCAGTGTGCCTGTGTGTCTGTCAGTGTGCCTGTGTGTCTGTCAGTGTGCCTGTGTGTCTGTCAGTGTGCCTGTGTGTCTGTCAGTGTGCTTGTGTGTCTGTCAGTGTGCCTGTGTGTCTGTCAGTGTGCCTGTGTGTCTGTCAGTGTGCCTGTGTGTCTGTCTGTGAGTGTGCCTGTGTGTGTGTCTGTCAGTGTGCCTGTGTGTCAGTGTGCCTGTGTGTCAGTGTGCCTGTGTGTCTGTGTGCCTGTGTGTCTGTCAGTGTGCCTGTGTGTCTGTCAGTGTGCCTGTGTGTCTGTCAGTGTGCCTGTGTGAGTGTGCCTGTGTGCCTGTGAGTGTGCCTGTGTGTCTGTGAATGTGCCTGTGTGTCTGTCAGTGTGCCTGTGTGTCTGTCAGTGTGCCTGTGTGTCTGTCAGTGTGCCTGTCAGTGTGCCTGTGTGTCTGTGAGTGTGCCTGTGTGTCTGTGAGTGTGCCTGTGTGTCTGTGAGTGTGCCTGTGTCTGTGAGTGTGCCTGTGTGTCTGTGAGTGTGCCTGTGTGTCTGTGAGTGTGCCTGTGTGTCTGTGAGTGTGCCTGTGTGTCTGTGAGTGTGCCTGTGTGTCTGTGAGTGTGCCTGTGTTTCTGTCAGTGTGCGTGTGCCTGTGTGTCTGTGAGTGTGCCTGTGTGTCTGTGAGTGTGCCTGTGTGTCTGTGAGTGTGCCTGTGTGTCTGTGTGTGTCTGTCAGTGTGCCTGTGTGTCTGTGAGTGTGCCTGTGTGTCTGTGAGTGTGCCTGTGTGTCTGTGAGTGTGCCTGTGTGTCTGTCAGTGTGCGTGTGCCTGTGTGTCTGTGAGTGTGCCTGTGTGTCTGTGAGTGTGCCTGTGTGTCTGTGAGTGTGCCTGTGTGTCTGTGAGTGTGTCTGTCAGTGTGCCTGTGTGTCTGTCAGTGTGCCTGTGTGTCTGTGAGTGTGCCTGTGTGCCTGTGTGCCTGTCAGTGTGCCTGTGTGTCTGTCAGTGTGCCTGTGTGTCTGTCTGTGTGCCTGTCTGTGTGCCTGTCTGTGTGTGTGTGAGTGAGTGTCTCTTAGTGTGTGTCTGTGAGTCTTCTGCGTGAGTGTGTCTCTGCATGAGTGTCTGCGTGAGTGTGTCTCTGCGTGTCTGTGAGTGTCTGAGTGAGTGAAAGTGAGTGTGTGTCTGTGAGTGTCACCCTCTCCCTGTGTCACCCTCGCCTTCTCCCTGTCGCCCTCTCCCTGTGTCGCCCTCGCCCTCTCTCTGTCTTTGTCTCTCATTCTCTCTGTGTGTGTTCTGTGTCTCTCTTTTTTTGTCTCTCATTTTTGTGTGTCTCTCATTTTTGTGTGTCTCTCATTTTTGTGTGTCTCTCATTTTTGTGTGTCTCTCATTTTTGTGTGTCTCTCATTTTTGTGTGTCTCTTTTTTCTGTGTCTCTCTTTTTCTGTGTCTCTCTTTTTCTGTGTCTCTCTTTTTCTGTGTCTCTCTTTTTCTGTGTGTCTCTCTTTTTCTGTGTGTCTCTCTTTTTCTGTGTGTCTCTCTTTTTCTGTGTGTGTCTCTCTTTTTCTGTGTGTGTCTCTCTTTTTCTGTGTGTGTCTCTCTTTTTCTGTGTGTGTCTCTCTTTTTCTGTGTGTGTCTCTCTTTTTCTGTGTGTGTCTCTCTTTTTCTGTATGTGTCTCTCTTTTTCTGTGTGTCTCTCTTTTTTTGTGTGTGTCTCTCTTTTTCTGTGTGTCTCTCTTTTTCTGTGTGTCTCTCTTTTTCTGTGTGTCTCTCTTTTTCTGTGTGTCTCTCTTTTTCTGTGTGTCTCTCTTTTTCTGTGTGTGTGTCTCTCTCTCTCTGTCTCTCTATCTCTCTGTCTCTCTCTCTCTGTCTCTCTCTCTCTCTGTCTCTCTCTCTCTATCTCTCTCTGTCTCTCTCTATCTGTCTCTCTCTATCTGTCTCTCTCTATCTGTCTCTCTGGCCGAGTCCATAGAAGGACAGGCCGCGCTGAGCCGTGCGGACGCTCCGCGCTGAGCCCCTGCATACTCAATGAGGATGCCTTGAGAGGGGGCTCACGCGAGCGTCCGCAGGCGTGCTGAGGCGCTGGATTTTTCAGCCGACAGCCAAGCTGTTTTTCAGAGCACTGTCGGCTGAAAACATCCAATCAGCGCGGAGCAGCATCAACGTCACGGCGCCTTGACGTCTCTTTATCTGTCTCTATCTGTCTCTCTCTCTGTCTGTCTCTCTCTCTGTCTCTCTCTCTGTCTGTCTGTCTCCCACTCTCTCTCTCCCACTCTCTCTCTCTGTCTCTCCCACTCTCTCTCTCTGTCTCTCCCACTCTCTCTCTCTGTCTCTCCCACTCTCTCTCTCTCTCTCTCTCTCTGTCTCTCCCACTCTCTGTCTCTGTCTCTCCCACTCTCTCTCTGTCTCTCCCACTCTCTCTCTCTGTCTCTCCCACTCTCTCTCTCTCTGTCTCTCCCACTCTCTCTCTCTGTCTCTCCCACTCTCTCTCTCTGTCTCTCCCACTCTCTCTCTCTCTCTGTCTCTCCCACTCTCTCTCTCTCTGTCTCTCCCACTCTCTCTCTGTCTCTGTCTCTCCCACTCTCTCTCTGTCTCTCTGTCTCTGTCTCTCCCACTGTCTCTCTGTCTCTCCCACACTCTCTCCCACTCTCTCTCTCTCCCACTCTCTCTCTCTCTCTCCCACTCTCTCTCTCTCCCACTCTCTCTCTCTCCCACTCTCTCTCTCTCCCACTCTCTCTCTCTCCCACTCTCTCTCTCTCCCACTCTCTCTCTCTCCCACTCTCTCTCTCACTCTCTCTCTCTCTCTCCCCCACACTCTCTCTCTCTCCCCCACACACTCTCGCTCTCTCCCCCACACACTCTCACACTCTGGATCTGGATATCTTAACTGCCCTATACTACACTGAAATAAACTATACTGCTTACTTCCAGATCTGACTCAAGCTTCACACGGAAGACATCGAACCCCCCCTAACCCAGAAGACAGGTAACGAACACCTCCCCTCCAATGTATAACATTGCGGGAACGAGGTACCTGGACTTTGAGGGTCTGCGGATCAGGTAAGATCCCAGACGGGATTGCTGCTTTAAATATTGTGAAGTGGGGGCATCCAGACACAGGGGTGCAGGAAACTAGTCATTCACATCTGGCTTTTTTTTTCTAGATTTGACATTTATACACACACACACACACACACACACACACACACACACACACACACACACACACACACACACACACACACACACACACACACACACACACACACACACACACACACCAAGGACTAATTGTAGTATAATGTAATACAATAAATAAACTAATATCAAAAACGAATGTTCTTACTAGGAATTTATTCAATTTATTTAAATTATGTTTTTTTTTTAAAATGCGTGGCTGGGGGCGGGACTAGAGGCGGGGTGGGGGCGGGACTAGGGGCGGGACTAGGTGGCGAGTAGATTTTTTGGTTCGGCGAGTAGATTTTTGGGTGATTTGTCAAGCACTGTATATATATATATATATATATATATATATATATATATATATATATATATATATATATCATATTGTATGTGCATTGGGGCTTTTTTGTTTAATGTACAACACTATAATTAGCAAATAAGACATCAAGTGTGTATGGGAGTGTTAAAATGTTTAACAAAATGAAGTGCTTTCACTTTAATACACCTATGGTCTGGTCATTGTGTTCCTATTCACTTATTCAAGGGGTCAGTCAGCTTTCGTGTCTGTCACGATTCATCTCCACAAATGGTCAATATTCTATATTAGTTTTGATTCATTTTAATTTTTATTTATTTTTATTTTAATTTTATTTTATTTATACATTTTTTACAATTTTTATTCACTTTTTATATTTATTTTTATTTTTATTTTGATTTTTAGTTTCATTTTCATTTTCATTTTCAATTACATTTATTTTTCATTTTTATTTTATTTTCTTTTATATATTCATATATTTATTTCATTATTTTCAATTCAATACATATATTTTAGTATATACATAATTCACTATTTACATTATTTTGTTTTTCACATCACTCACATACACTTTATTATCTATCATTCACATTGATGCACACAACACATAATCCATTTTCATATTTATTAGAACACAGCACCCATATTAAATTGCTTAATACTTTCATATTAGTTTAAGTCACTGTCGCCTTCGTTTGATCTGTCCTTGCTTTTGGATCCATCTCATCTACTTCCTCTGACTCCCCACTGACATTCCAATAATGGGTTAATACCCTGATAACATACCAGGTAACTACTTGCTATTTTGTTGGGTGTCATTGATTTAATTGAAAATGTTTATTGCTAATTTATATAGCTGTCCATATACTATGGTTCATTCATTTGTGTTCTCCCTAGTTGAGATGTCACTAATAATCAAGTGCAATAGACCTGACTCTACTAAACATATAAATAGTTCCATTCAAATATACTCTCTAGAATGTCTGAATGCAATTAATCCTTATATTTAATTACTATGCACCTTGTAGTGCTGTTTGTCTATTGATTCAGCCTGTCACATTCCACTTATTAATTGTATTCATATCATCAATAATATCAAGCACATTCAGAACATCAGTTATGTTGTTTCAATATATAGTTTGCATGTTACTCTTTGGACATCGATGGGGTCCTCAAAATATTTAGAAATTGATTTTACTTGTTCTAATTATACATATGTGTAATTGATTTAATTGATTGCTTCAAATTCAATTAAGCTTTATTGGCTACTTGCTGTTAACCTCCCTATAAATACTAAGGACATATGCTTGAAGGGTATCCCCTGAAGAAGTCGCCATTTGATGACGAAACGCGTAGGGCGTGGCTAGAGTCCGGCCGCCATTTGCCCACAAACACTGATGCAGGTTGACTGAGAACTCTTGGCTCCCGTGTGCTGCTCTCCCGGCTTGCTACCTTGTACTATTATACATCTGGGGTGCCTGTTTCCCGGAGGGACCGATTTGGTGGAGCACTGAAGGTGAAACACCCCTCTTCCGGTTCCGGTTCGCGAGGCTGATCCACGTGACGACGCCACTGATTGCGGACAGACGCTGGTGATTGAGCTGCAAGGCACATGAGAGCCTATCTCATACATGCTTTTATTTGCTGTATCCTTGTGAGTGGCCATTTGTTAGATTTCATGTTCATCCAATACATTTTTATTGTGGTAATGCACTAGGTGTGCGCCTGTTTCTTTTTTGTTCTTTTTTCCAGATATCACTAGGGACTGGTGATCCCTTTGAAACGGGCTGCAAGAAACCAAGGACATTTCCACTGGAACAGGACTTTATGTATTGAAGGTTTTTTATTATATATTTTTATCTTTTGACAATTTTTTCTATATATTTTTTATTAATAAATACATTTTTTAGATTTTTTATATTTTTTCCTTTAGGGTTTTTTGTCAGGAGATTGCATTGCCATTTGTTTATTTTAAAAGTTTTATCATAGTGTACTAGCCCTATCTAGCTGCCCCTTCAAGCCTATCAAATTAGCTATTGTCTCTCCCACTAGTAATTTATAATTAATATTTATAATTAACTGGTTATTTAGCGGCGCTACTTCATATTGTTTTTTTGTTGTCTATTTTCACTTAGAAGTTAGCAGCCATTTATTTCCCTGTTATATATATATGCACATTTTCATTTTAACATTAATTGTCATTATTTGATTATTTTGTTTTTATATTTGTATATTCCTTTTGTGATTTGTGAAAATGATGCAATCCAGTGAGGAACGTTTAGCTAGGAGGAACAGATTTGCCAATATTGTTGATGAGGACCCCATTGTAGTTCAAGAGAACTATGTTGATTTGAAAAATAATTTCCAAGAGTTGGAAAATTATACCAAAGATGAGATGAAAAACTGGCTGGATCTGCTCTCACTCCAAAATTATTTGGATATCAAATTGGTCCCGAGAGGACTTAGGATAACAAAAAAAACAACTTTTGAGGCAAATGAGACATTTACAGCCAGTTGGAATACCATATTGGAAGACTGCTCTATCTCTCTCATCAAGCTTCTAATCTCCTATAGAGAAGAGAGATTGGAGGTCTTGGGGAGAGAGATAGCCCAGGTTCAGACAACTATTAAGCCATTTGAAGGCAAGGAAGAATTCATCTCATTAGACGAACAAGTACATAAAAGAGTAGTTTCATTTGAAAAAGAAATTATAGAGAGAAAAACAAACAAACTCAAACGTGATAAGGATGACTATGCTAATAACAGAGTTAGAAATTGGAAAAGAAACAAAGATTTCAATAAACACCATAGATATGGTCGTTCCCATTCCGGTTATAGAGAAGAAAATAGAGGGAACAAACATTACAAGAAACCAATTTCTAATGAAAAAGAGAAAAATGAAATAATTACACTGATAAAAGAAGCACGGTTGGATAAGAAAGATACACGTGATAGATCTTGCCCCCTACCAGAAACGCCCACCGCTAACTGCTCCACTTCCAATCAATACTCTGTATTAAGAGTTGATTGTGAGGACAATTTAGACATCAAAGAGCAGGGTGCGGGGGCGTTGAGGGAGGGGGCAAGATCCAAAACATCTCACAAGGGATCCAACAGCAATATTGGTAATACAATTTCACCCAATAAAACACACAAAACTGCCTCTTTTTTAGAACAAAGAGAAAGGGAGAAGAAATACCCACTTTGGAAAAAACAAGTCCAACCACTACCCCGAAGAAAACGAGATTCAGGGGAGTCAGAGGAGGAGCAAAAAAGCAAGGACAGAAGAAAATGAAGTTGATGGAGGCTGCACCTACCAATTACGGTATTTATAACTTATCTTCACACTCACTAACCCCATATCACATATCATTATTAGCCAAAGGTTTATCTTTTTCTCCTAGTAGCACTCCCAATAGGTTTGATTTATTTGTGGATTTGAATCGGTACATCCGTAAGCTGACACTTATGCGACACTTTACACTCAAAGGGGAACAGACACAACAACCCATTTTCAATACCCAAGAAATAGAGTGTATTAATGCCCTTACGTCTTTCTTGGTAGAATCAGGAAATAATACCAGTGACAATAGTACACAAATACCAGTCAAATTTAATACATTGGTAGACCCTCTAAATAAAAGATTAGTACATGATGACCAACTATTTGAGAATCCATTATTGGACATCACTACTCATGAGGAGGATATGAGCTTACTTATAGATCATAATCCATCCTCACAAACTGACCCTGTGAGCAACACAATGTATAGGCCATCACCTTTTGCCCCTAAATCGATATACTCCCCTATCATTCAAAGGGGAACTTTATCGATACTTTTTATACATTGGTTCTTGGGGACCTTGAGAAGTTGTGCCAAAACAATCTAGAAATAAAACATAGCAATCTAACCAAAGAAGAGACTATAACCATGTTGGATATAAAGAACAATTTTGACCTTATAGTCCGCCAAGCAGACAAGGGTGGTGCTATTGTTTTACAGGATCGCGTTGATTACATATGCGAAGCCCATCGCCTTTTACATGATTCTGTATCCTATACCACACTAGATGAAGACCCAGTTATGGGCTATCAGATAGAATTTCAGAATCTCCTCCGGGAAGCACTCAGTAAAGGGATTATCACTAATTTAGAGGAAAAAAATTTATTCACTAAACACCCTAGGACACCTATATTTTATCACCTGCCAAAATTGCACAAAGATAAAGTTAATCCACCAGGTAGGCCTATAATATCGGGGGTGGGATCGATGACGTCAAACTTGTCCCAATACATTGACTATTATTTACAACCGTATGTCATAAATCTAAAATCATATATTAGGGACACGTTGCATGTCATCGATTCCACCTCTGATATTATTTGGAAGGATACCTTTCACTGGATTACATGCGATGTATCCTCACTTTACACTTGTATTGATCACACCAAAGGTATCCAGGCTATTAATCACTTTTTTGAATTAGACACCAATCTTCACCCTTCACAAAAAACTTTTCTCTTGGCATGCATTCAATTTATTTTAAGTCACAACTACTTTTTATTTGAAGACACATATTATTTACAAATCTGTGGAACGGCTATGGGTACCAGATTTGCCCCCAGCTATGCTAATCTCTACATGGGTCTGTGGGAGAGAACCCATGTTTGGGAGAATGCTAGTCTGAGGGGTGGTCTGGTATACTATGGCCGTTTCATAGATGATATTATCTTTATTTGGGATGGTGATAGGGATATCCTGGAGGAGATTCTGTCATCCTTTAACATCAATGAGATGGGCCTTAAATTTACACATACTGTACACCCTAGCACAATTGTCTTTCTGGATTTAGAACTTTTCATTGGCACAGAAAATCAGATTCAAACAAGAACACACTTCAAATCAGTGTCAGCCAACAGCTATTTACATTATGGCAGTAACCACTATAAAAAGTGGCTAAATAACGTGCCCAAGAGCCAGTTTTACAGAATCAGGCGCAACTGCTCAGAGGACTCTGACTTTGCATCACAGGGAAAAGATCTATCAAATAAGTTTTTGGAAAAGGGATATGATGCCTCTGTTGTTAACAAAGCTTTTCAGGATGCAGGTCTTATTAAAAGAGAGACACTTTTGGAAAAATCAAAAAATAAATCTGAATCATTGTGTATAAGCAGAAAAAAGGAATATAAATCAAATAATGCACCAAAATTCATTACACAATTCAATCAATCTGCTCACCAAATTAGAAATATTTTAAATTGTCATTGGAAAATTATACGCAATGATCCTGTTATTGGTCACCTAGTACCAGAATATGCTCCAACTGTATTCAGAAAGGCGAGGAGCATTAAAACAATACTGGCACCAAGTAAACTCAAAACCAAGAAGATTACCAATCAGAATATGGCTCTAAGGGAGGGAAATGTTAGTTGTGGAAGAGGCCGGTGTTTAACCTGCAAACATTTGACAAAATCTAACAAGTTCACATCACATTCAAATGGTACATCATATGAAATAAAAGACCATATAAATTGTTTAACAGAATACGTTGTGTATCTTATCTCATGTGAATGTGGCACCCAATATATAGGCCGTACATCTAGAGCCCTTAGTACACGGTTCTTAGAGCACCGGTGGAACATTATTAATGGGTGTCAAACACACAGCCTCTCCCGTCACTTTTGTACTAGTCACAACAAAAATCCCAAATCCCTTTCTGTCATGGGTATTGAATTCATCCCCCCCTCATATATGGGAGGTGATCGCTTTCAGAAGCTATGTACCCGAGAAACATATTGGATGTACATTTTGGATACAACCTATCCCAAGGGACACAATGACCACATTGACATTAGTACCATAGTTTGAACACCTCTAATGGGTGTTCTCCAGAGGTCTGGTCTGAATGCTTAGCATTCCCTCTGGGCTATGGTCTGGTCATTGTGTTCCTATTCACTTATTCAAGGGGTCAGTCAGCTTTCGTGTCTGTCACGATTCATCTCCACAAATGGTCAATATTCTATATTAGTTTTGATTCATTTTAATTTTTATTTATTTTTATTTTAATTTTATTTTATTTATACATTTTTTACAATTTTTATTCACTTTTTATATTTATTTTTATTTTTATTTTGATTTTTAGTTTCATTTTCATTTTCATTTTCAATTACATTTATTTTTCATTTTTATTTTATTTTCTTTTATATATTCATATATTTATTTCATTATTTTCAATTCAATACATATATTTTAGTATATACATAATTCACTATTTACATTATTTTGTTTTTCACATCACTCACATACACTTTATTATCTATCATTCACATTGATGCACACAACACATAATCCATTTTCATATTTATTAGAACACAGCACCCATATTAAATTGCTTAATACTTTCATATTAGTTTAAGTCACTGTCGCCTTCGTTTGATCTGTCCTTGCTTTTGGATCCATCTCATCTACTTCCTCTGACTCCCCACTGACATTCCAATAATGGGTTAATACCCTGATAACATACCAGGTAACTACTTGCTATTTTGTTGGGTGTCATTGATTTAATTGAAAATGTTTATTGCTAATTTATATAGCTGTCCATATACTATGGTTCATTCATTTGTGTTCTCCCTAGTTGAGATGTCACTAATAATCAAGTGCAATAGACCTGACTCTACTAAACATATAAATAGTTCCATTCAAATATACTCTCTAGAATGTCTGAATGCAATTAATCCTTATATTTAATTACTATGCACCTTGTAGTGCTGTTTGTCTATTGATTCAGCCTGTCACATTCCACTTATTAATTGTATTCATATCATCAATAATATCAAGCACATTCAGAACATCAGTTATGTTGTTTCAATATATAGTTTGCATGTTACTCTTTGGACATCGATGGGGTCCTCAAAATATTTAGAAATTGATTTTACTTGTTCTAATTATACATATGTGTAATTGATTTAATTGATTGCTTCAAATTCAATTAAGCTTTATTGGCTACTTGCTGTTAACCTCCCTATAAATACTAAGGACATATGCTTGAAGGGTATCCCCTGAAGAAGTCGCCATTTGATGACGAAACGCGTAGGGCGTGGCTAGAGTCCGGCCGCCATTTGCCCACAAACACTGATGCAGGTTGACTGAGAACTCTTGGCTCCCGTGTGCTGCTCTCCCGGCTTGCTACCTTGTACTATTATACATCTGGGGTGCCTGTTTCCCGGAGGGACCGATTTGGTGGAGCACTGAAGGTGAAACACCCCTCTTCCGGTTCCGGTTCGCGAGGCTGATCCACGTGACGACGCCACTGATTGCGGACAGACGCTGGTGATTGAGCTGCAAGGCACATGAGAGCCTATCTCATACATGCTTTTATTTGCTGTATCCTTGTGAGTGGCCATTTGTTAGATTTCATGTTCATCCAATACATTTTTATTGTGGTAATGCACTAGGTGTGCGCCTGTTTCTTTTTTGTTATTTTTTCCAGATATCACTAGGGACTGGTGATCCCTTTGAAACGGGCTGCAAGAAACCAAGGACATTTCCACTGGAACAGGACTTTATGTATTGAAGGTTTTTTATTATATATTTTTATCTTTTGACAATTTTTTCTATATATTTTTTATTAATAAATACATTTTTTAGATTTTTTATATTTTTTCCTTTAGGGTTTTTTGTCAGGAGATTGCATTGCCATTTGTTTATTTTAAAAGTTTTATCATAGTGTACTAGCCCTATCTAGCTGCCCCTTCAAGCCTATCCAATTAGCTATTGTCTCTCCCACTAGTAATTTATAATTAATATTTATAATTAACTGGTTATTTAGCGGCGCTACTTCATATTGTTTTTTTGTTATATATATATATATATATCATATTGTATGTGCATTGGGGTTTTTTGTTTAATGTACAACACTATAATTAGCAAATAAGACATCAGGTGTGTATGGGAGTGTTAAAATGTTTAACAAAATGAAGTGCTTTCACTTTAATACACCTCCAATACAATACAATACAAATAACAGTAAGTGGGGCACTGAGGGCTCTGTATAATGTGCTTCATATTGATCCCTGTGTGAAGGAAATAAGTTCTATTAGAACTAAATTAAAATACAGAATCATACGTCCAATTGTTTTTATGCAAACATGAAGAAATACAGCAATGTCAGAACAACCAGCACCATAATCTGTATGTTGATTACAATCCAGTATCAAATGGAATTATTATACATACTGTAACTTGGTAATGGAATGTTTGTCAATTATTTGTTTATTCAAGATAGTTTCTGGAAAAATAAATCTTTGTTATATACTATTTGCCCTCCTCTGTGGCAGCACTCCAGGCGTTCAGCAGTTTGTTATAGACTAGTAGACTCGATGATTAAATGTTGTTATTGTATCAAATTGAATAGAAACTGCAAGAATTACATTGCTTCAGAGGAACTGGGGAGGGGTGTTTGCTTCTTAATTCCAGCACTCACTGAACTAGTATTTTGCATTTTTCGTCTTAATTAAATTGTCAGGAAGAAAAGTAAAAAGTTGTACACAAGCAGGCATCTTAAAGTACACTGGATGTTTAAAATGGTACTGTTCTGCTAATAAAACACAATGTATTATTTTATCATACAAAGAACCATCTATTCCTCTGCATTTTATTTCCCTCTGAGCAAATTAAGTAAATAAAATCTCTTTACTTGGGATCAGCATGCCCCAGGTGTATTATCTACCTATAGATGACTTGTGAGTGATGTATGTTCTACAGAGAAAGAAGATAAGGGATTTTTTTCAAAAGCAATTACAGAAAACACCATTTTAATCATCAGTGCTTCAATTATTTTTAAAAGTTTAGTTGGGTACATAAATCAAGTCATTTTTTTTATATTTTTCTAATGTCACTTTCCCCTACTGGTGAAATACTTTTATCACACATCATGCGAATTCTGTATGCACAGCTGGGGTTCCTATACAGTAGGATTTTTTTTAATAACCAGAAGTGTCCACTTTTCTTTACAGGTTTAATTACCTCTCAGATGCAACATGAGTCCTTTGACATGTCACAAACGATGATATCCTCTGAAAGAAAATCTGCAGTAGAAAATAGAACCATTCAGTCTGAAGCACAAGTACAGTATAATTTATCATTTGTTATCTAGTACTAGGTTCGGTTTTAGTACTGACTGTGTAAAAACACACTATGGTCAAAATTATTTTGATCGCTGTATGAAGGCCTTGTCCTGTATTCACAGTGATAGTGTATATTATACGTACAGCTTTAAAATCAATTTATCTGGTTTTCATAGCATAACACTGTGCTCTCTGTATCTTATTGATATCTGCAGCCTTAGTCTAGAGCTGAGCACATTGTTACGGTTCAGTTATCTGTCCTCCATTACAGCAGCAGTAACGGCAGTACTGTACCAGATTATGCTGTTCTTTTGTTTTGTTTCTATCTGCTCTTTCTACAGCTCAGAGAAAGCCATTAGAAAACCCAGAAATTATATACTCTCACACTCACACGCAGTGTGGGCCAGGCAGGATCTGCATGTTTTATCTATATCTATACATATAAATTTATGTTCCAACTGCTCATGTTTCAATAGATGATTTGAAGTTCAGAATATCACCCTGTCTATGGGCATTACATTGGATTAAGGCTTAGTTATCTGCATAATAAACACACAAATACCCAACAAGCTCTAAGAAACCGCAAACATTACCACAGAATATATATATATATATAAATATTCTGTGGTAATGTTTGCGGTTTTTGATTTTATATATATATATATTAGGGTTAGGTTATATATAATCAAAAAATAAATAGATGATACCGTTCTGTGGCTAACGAAATGCTTTTATTTGTGCGAGCTTTCGAGATACACTGATCTCTTCTTCCGGCGATGTTACAATGAATGAAGCAAGCAAAAGCTATACTATAAACAGTGTCTATTGTAATGTTATCTGTGCTGGTCCTTCCCCCGGTGTGGATGTGTTTTATGGCTGGAGGTGTCAAAAGGTTCCTGAAAGCAAGTGATGAAAGAGTGTGTATGTTTATCAGTGTGAATAAAAATGAATGGAGAGCCCACAGTATATACAGTGCTTTACAAAAGGTGTGTGTGGAGTGGGAGTGGATATAAAGGGTGTGGGTGGGTGTGGAAATGTGAGAGTTAGTAGCACAACTAAAAGTGTGTGTGGATACTATGTGGTCCCTATTAGTGTATAGGGATGGAAAAACAAGGAGTATAAGTATGTGTGAGAGACAGCTGTGTGTGCATACATATAGCACAGTATGTACAGACATGGCTTATAGCGCTCATGGGAAGAGAGTTCACTTGTGTCAGTAATGACTCATAAAATTTCGATCTCCGTTTAGGCCACTGCTAAGTGTCCCAAACAGTTGCATAAATTTGTATTCATGCAACCGTCTCTCTTTCGGTGTTTTAAGATTACCTTTGAGTATGGCAACCCTCAGATCGTTCATCTTATGGCCAGAGTCAGAGAAATGTTCGCCAACAGGACTGTCTCTTGTTCCGCGTGTGATGCTGTGGCGGTGCAGGTTCATTCTCTTGTTTAGCCCCTGCCCTGTCTCACCTATGTAGTAGCAGCCCCCATGGGCATTTCATGCACATGATGAGGTACACGACATTGCTGGAGGAACAGGTGAACCTTCCTCTGATTTTGTATTCCCGATTCCTGTGTGGTATTTGTATTGTGTCCGCTGTGTAGAGCATTGCGCAGGTTTTGCATCTTGGGTCCTGGCATGGTTTTGTCCCGCATTCAGTTGTACTACTGAATACTTTACTCCTCACAATAATATTCTTGAGATTATGGGGTTGTCTGTATGATAATAAGGGTGCTTCAGGGAAGACCTGTTGCAATCTTGTATCTTCCTGGAGGATGGGTTGTAGTTTCCTGGTGATCTTGCGTAGGGCTCCTAGGTGTGGGTTATATGTGACCACCAAAGGTACCCTGTCGCTTGTCTCCTTCTGTTTGTATTCAAGGAGATCACTTCTTGGTATTCTGGTGACTTTGTGAATTTGCTGGTCTACAATTCTGTGGTTATATCCAAGGTTTATAAAGTCTGATCTCAAGGCTTTAATCCGCTGGTCTCTGTCTGCTGTGTCGGAGCATATTCGGTTGTATCGTATGGCTTGACTGTAGATGGTTGCATGTTTGGTGTGTGTCGGGTGGAAGCTGTTGTTCCTCAAATAGCTGGCTCTGTCTGTAGGTTTGCGGTATACAGAAGTCTGTAGTTGGTTGTTCTTTATAGTGATGGTGGTGTCTAGGAAATGTACTTCATCCGGGTAATGGGTGAGTTTGAGGTTGATGGTCGGGTGGAACGTATTGAAGTTGTCATAGAACTGTAGGAGGTCCTGTTCGCCAGAGGTCCAAATCAGGAGGATGTTATCGATGTAGTGAAGGTATGTAATGGGTTTCAAGTGACAGGTGGAAAGAAAGTCACTTTCCAGTTTTGCGCAGAACAGATTGGCATACTGTGGCGCCATCCGAGTACCCATAGCGGTCCCGGTTGTCTGGAGGTATGTGTCATTTCCAAATTTGAAGTAGTTATGGGTCAGAATAAATTCGATGCATTTAGTCACTGTCTCTGTGAGTGGCTCCTGCGGTCCCAGAGAGTATCTGCAGGCTGAAATCCCATTCTCGTGGGGGATGTTTGTATAAGGTGACTCTACATCCATAGTTGCTAGTAGTGTTCCTGTTGGGAGGGGGCCAATGGCATTCAGTTTGTTTAGCAGGTCGGTGGTATCCTGGATATAACTGGGTGTGTTCCTGACAAGTGGTTTTAGAATGCCCTCCACCCAGCCAGAAATATTCTCGGTAAGTGTGCCAGATCCAGAGATAATAGGGTGCCCAGGGTTACCCTCTTTGTGAATTTTAGGGAGCATGTGCCAGGTTTTGGGTTAGCTGATATCAGGTCCAGAATTTGTTCTCTTGTGTGGATCGGGGGTGTTTTAATGATCCTGTTGAGTTCTCACATGTATTTTTTAGTTGGATCCTCCAGCAGCTGGGTGTAATACTTTGAATCAGAGAGTTGCCTGTGTGCTTCCCGCAGGTAGTCTGTGGTGTTCATTATGACCACTGCTCCTCCCTTGTCCGCAGGTTTGATTGTTATGTTGTGGTTGGCCTTTAGCGATTCTATGGCTCTCCTCTCCATCAGTGTCAGATTATATGTTTGTTTCCTTACTTTGTCCAGGATGGTGGTTTTGGCGCTGTGTCTGAAGCTTTCAATGTACCGGTCCAATGTGGGGTTGCGCCCAGTTTGTGGGATCCAGTTGGATTTTTGCTTCTCCATGCTCATGTGCTGCAGCTCTCCTTCTGCAGTGTTGGCATAATCTTTGTTGTGTCTGTTGTGGAAGAACTCCTTAAGACGCAGCCTTCTGAAGAATTCTTCCAGGTCACTGCAGAGCTCAATCTTGTCCATAGGCTTAGTAGGGCAGAATGTGAGACCCTTTGATAATACTGAGGACTCTGCTTGATTAGGTGTGTAATCTGAGAGGTTAACAGTGCAGTCCTGCTGTTGGTGACTGTCAATTTTTGTATTATTAGTTGTTGTGCTGGCTGCTGCAGAGTATCTCATTCTTAGCCTCAGTCTGTGCAGTTTCTTTTCCTTAGTGCTAATTAGACCCTCCAGGAGTTTTTCATGGAATGTTTGGTGTCCTCTCCATGTGTCTGTGTGAATTTCTCCTGTCTCCAGAATGCATTCTATCATCTTTTTTGTCTTTCTCCTGTTGCTGTAACAGATGCTGATCAGATGGTTCCTTAATCTTTCTGAGTTCCTGGTGCACAGTTGTTGGGAGAATTTTGTGTTGTATGTGGTGGCAAGTGGGTTTTTGAGGACAAGTCCTTTCGGGATCAGGTGCTCTTTCTTGCATTTGCTGAGGAAGATGATATCGCTTTCTAGTTGTGCATGTTTTTTCAGTAAATCCTTTAGCTTCATTTGATTGCGGTACAATGTGGTATCTTCCATATTTTCATGTAGAGGTATCAGTACCGTGTTAGCCAAGCTTCAATAAGACACTGTTTATAGTATAGCTTTTGCTTGCTTCATTCATTGTAACATCGCCAGAAGAAGAGTCAGTGTATCTCGAAAGCTTGCACAAATAAAAGCATTTCGTTAGCCACAGAACGGTATCATCTATTTATTTTTTGATTATTGAAGCTCGGCTAACACGGTACTGATACCTCTAAATGTATATACATATATATATATATATATATATATATATATATATATATATATATATATACATATAAATATATATTAGAGAAAAAGAGAAAAGAAGCGCCCGATCCTTGTGTAAAATCAGATGAACAAAGTTTTAATATCTCATGGACAAGACAAATGCACACTTACAATTTGTCTGATAAAATAAAGCATGTTATGGGACCTGCCCATGCACCAACTGAGGACTCCTTGGTCTCTTCTTTGTGTGTGAGTGTCAGTATTGGCTCCAAAAAGGATGTTGCTGTCAGCTGCTGTCTCCAGGGGAGTAATCCTTAGTGTTTGTGAGCACTCATTCTCCACATGCAGCTGCCATTTAGCCTTTCTTCTCACACTTGAAACCGGAAAAAAATCTTCAGGCAAGTCCTTGCCTCCTCACGCTGGTGCTGGGAGCTGCCCTGTCACCGTAGGCTCACTGCCAGATATCCCTACGCGTTTCTTCCGACTCTGCGGATTTCATCAGGATCCCCTGATGAAATCCGCAGAGTCGGAAGAAACGCGTAGGGATATCTGGCAGTGAGCCTACGGTGACAGGGCAGCTCCCAGCACCAGCGTGAGGAGGCAAGGACTTGCCTGAAGATTTTTTTCCGGTTTCAAGTGTGAGAAGAAAGGCTAAATGGCAGCTGCATGTGGAGATTGAGTGCTCACAAACACTAAGGATTACTCCCCTGGAGACAGCAGCTGACAGCAACATCCTTTTTGGAGCCAATACTGACACTCACACACAAAGAAGAGACCGAGGAGTCCTCAGTTGGTGCATGGGCAGGTCCCATAACATGCTTTATTTTATCAGACAAATTGTAAGTGTGCATTTGTCTTGTCCATGAGATATTAAAACTTTGTTCATCTGATTTTACACAAGGATCGGGCGCTTCTTTTCTCTTTTTCTCTAATAGGTACTGTGGGAGTTCGGTGAGCCCAAGAAGAAGCAGCCTGGACCTTTTGCAAATCAACTTATCATGGACACATGTGGACTTAAGTATTTTTAATATTCACTGCATTTATGGGTTCATAATCGTGTATTGAATTTTTCATTGCTTATCACATGAACCCATTTTTTATATTTGCATTTTTTAGTTAAGTCCCAGTGACACTCAGTGTCATTTTTACCCACATCAATTGGCAATATCTTTTTTATTGCTTTTTTTTATTTTTATTTTTATATGTTATGCACACTTCTTTTTTGCTTTTGTGTTTTTATCCAATAGTCACTTTTAGTTTTTCCTGCCATAATACATTTAGTTATTTTCACACCACTGTTTATTGGGCATATTTGCCTGGTGCAATTTCTTGCAACATCTATCAGGGCTGCAGCAATTTAGGTGTAGTGTGTGAAGGGCGCTGTCTATATTTTCTGTCACACACACATATATATATATATATATATATATATATATATATATATATATATATATATATATATATATATATATATATATATATATATAGCACTAGCACTCCTTCTGGCATATATATATATATATCAAATGGAAATATTACTGTATACTCATTTGCATGTCTTAGACAGGTCTTCAACCCCGCCTTTCACCATTATCACCCTGCACAACAACACTTCCACTGCAGCAAGGGATTCTGGGAAATGACATGCAAATGAGCACACAGTGCCACTTTTTGCTTCAAAACCATTTTTAACATGGTTCCCTATAGGCTTAAGCTAGCTGCATAGTCACAGCTTTGAGCACAGCCAGGGTTAATATGCATAGCCAGTAAACCCACCCATGCATATTGTCACGGTAGCTAGTGATAGGTTATAATATACACAAAATATCTGGGTTGAATTGAACATGACTTAGATATAATAAATATAGTGTATTCCTTAAAGAAGGTGAACACACAAGATGGTACAAATAACAGACAAAATATAACACTTACTTAGCGGTTGGACAATGAAGCAATCAGGTACAGGATTGGCAATTCATTCAGCAATACAGGATACAAATGAAGACATCACGAAAGACACTGGGTATAGGGCTTGCACTCATTTATATGGAGTTTCAGCCCCATACCCTAACATTGGGCACCTAAAAGTCTACCAGATTATATCTGGTCAGGAAACCGTTTTGTCTGTAAGTGTGATTTATGGCACTTACAGACCACTCAGGCTCTGCGTTTCTCCACCCTATTGTACACAATCAGATTGGTCAATTCTTTGATCAGGGGGGCTGTTGTAGACAAAGGGTCACCCTCCTGAACATTAACATAAAGCAGAGCATGTAACTTTCCCGGGCTTTTATACCAGCCTTGCAAAACAGTATATTCTTTAATATTTACACATATTAAAATAATCCGTTCTGTGGGTCTGAGCGGACTGAAATTTGCCAGGTCCTCATGCCGGAGGACCTTTGCCATAATGGCCAAATATCAGCCTTCCACGACCCCCAGAACCGGAGATACAAAAAACAAGTTAAAATCCCCTATTAATGTTAATGCAGGATTCTCCGCTATAAGCTAAAAGAAATCACTGCATTTCACTCTTGCATTGAAATCAATGGGCTCCGCCGCTATAGGCTTTCAATGGAGCAACTCCGCCATTGAAGTCAATGGGGAAATCACAATTTTCACATTTGCCCATACTCCGTCTGGTTAATCGGAGAGGGCTGGAAATGGCCATGCAGTCATGCCGGAGCAGTGACTACCTGCGACCAAAATCCCAGCCCTCTGGCACTCCCAGAACCGGAGATATAGTTTTATACTTTATACACATTTGGACTTAGGCTGGGGCCATAGAGGGGTGAGCAGTTCAGAGCCGCGCTGACGCTGAGGCTTGCCTGCTGAAATCTGCGTGATTTCATGCCCATGCAGGCGAGCCAGTGGGCACGATCAAAGGCGGGGGGAGACTGAGGGAGGTAGGGCAGTGACGTCGCTGGGCCAATCGCCCGCGGCGCACTGACGTCAATGTCACGGTGCCGACGTCACGGCGCCGTTACGTTGATGCTGCTCAGCACTGATTGGATGTTTTCAGCCGACAGCGCTCTGAAAAACAGCTTGGCTGTCGGCTGAAAAATCTAGCGCCTCAGCACGCCTGCGGACGCTCGCGTGATCCCCCTCTCAATTCATCCTCATTGAGGATGCAGAGGCTCAGCGCAGAGAATCCGCATGGCTCAGCACGGCCTGTCCTTCAATGGACTCGGCCTTAGCCGTTTCAAAGCCACGCAGCTTTCTTCCATTAGAATCAATAGGGCCGGCGCGGCAATAGGATTCAATGGGACCTCCGCTACCATTGAAGTCAAAGGGAAACACACACTTTATAACAGTCAACCCTACTCCGTCCAGTTGAGGGGAGAGGGCTGGAAATTGCCATGTAGTTATGCCGGAGCAGTGTCTACATCCTTGCCAAATCCCAACCCTCTTGTCCCCACGGAACCAGAGTTATGGGTTTCCAGTTTACCCTCCAGTTTCACACTTAGGGCCTAATGCAGTAAGCGGCGGAAAAGCACTTCTCGCCCGTTTCCCGCCAAAAAAGCCTACCCTATTCAGTAAGGGGTGAGAAAGTGGCGAGAATAAAAAAAAACGCCAGTTTTATGCTGAATCCAGCACGGCAAAAAAAGTTGTCAAGTTGATGGTGAGAGGCTGCTGATGAGCGGCGGATCGGCACATAGAATATATTCTGGCCTTTTTCCTGGCTGGGATTGATGCCGGGGGTCTCAGGAGCTGATACCATTAATACCAGCACCGGAGCCCCCCGGCATGCATCCGAGGCAGGAAAAATGCATTTAAAGGCCACTTCATTACTTTAGCGGCCAACCGCTAAAGCAATGAAGGGGTTAAACAGCCGTGCCGGGTTTATTGTGGGTAGCGGGGTTGGTGAAGGGGGTATTTGGCCCTTGTTGTTTGTTTAGGGCTTGCGGGGGGTTGCGGGTGCGCTTAACCCCTTCACGACCGTAGCATTAAATACTGCTACGGTCATGAAGGGGTTAAACTCTCCCGCTACCCACCCGAAAGCCCTAAACAAACCACCGTTGGGGATAATACCCCCTTCACCCACCTCCGCTACCCACAATAAAAAGAATATATATATATTTCTTTAGTTAGTGTGGGGCTGTTGTGTGTGTTTTCTTTTTATTGTGTGTAGCGGAGGTGGGTGAAAGGGGTATTATCCCCCTTATATATTATATATATATATAGATATAGATAGATATATATATATAAAAAAAAAATATATATATATATATATATATATTACACCAACAACACCTATACCCCACTAACATACAGTATAGTAATGGGCACAATGACTATTATCCACAAATGGATAATAGTGCATGTGTCCATTTAAAATACATACAGAACAATAAATACATTAAATACATATAGCACTCACCCATGTCCGACTGCCACAATGAAGGCCATCCTCATCTTCATCCTGTCTATGCCCCATCCGCTTCTGCAAAACAGAAACAAGAATAAAAACATCCAATGTAATGTCCCCTAACCCCTTAATCACCATAGCGGTTAATAACTTCTACAGTCATTAAAGGGTTAACCCACCATCACCCACATACCCTACCCCACTACACCCTCACCCCGTGAGGCCTAACCACCCACACCCACTACCAACAAGGGAGGCCTACCACATACCCTTGGGGCCAATACCCCCTCCCCCACCCCAACACATACAGTACAATAATGTGCCAAATAACTATTATCCAGATAGGGATAATACATTATTTTGCCATTATTAAACACATTAACTAGCATAGTAAAATAAAGAAAATTCTACTGACCTCATCAATAAGAAGGCCCCGTCGCCAGCATCATCATTGTGGGCGGTTGCCAAAATAATACATAGCCAATACATTACATTGCAATGACATTCACATATCAATGAACCCCTTAATCACCTTCTCGGATACTAACCACAAAGTTAATTAAGGGGCTAAGCCATCCTGGCCACATACCCACCCTTCACACATTCCTTTGTACAGTGGCTTCATCATGAAAAAAAAAATACAAATAAAAGAAACAAAAAAAATATATATATAAACAACACATGTTAAAAGCAACAAAAAACACAGTTACATTAAATACATTTCTTTAGTTTACTTACCATTACTTGACCCACTCACCGATTCCCGTTGAACAGCTTACTCACGAACCAATCCACGAACAGGAACCCATAAAATAATAAACCAGAAAATAATAAACATTAAAATAATAAAACACGACAATCCAGGGGTCTTCTACTTCTAATCCATCTTCACCTGTTTTCTTGTTTCTTCTATCTTCTTCCGGGGTCTTCTTCCCATCTGCTGCCACACCCTGGTCTTCTTTCTTCGCCAGAGGTCCTTCCTCCTCGACGTCTGGTTTCAAAATGAGATGACATAGGCTTTAAAAGGCCTATGACGTCACATTTTCGTCATGGTTTCCACGGCCCTGATTGGGCCGTGAAAACCATGTGTTTTGGTCGATAAAAAAAAAATGATGACGTCACTTAAAGGCAATGAAAGCACAGCCAATCAAAATGGCTTTGCTTCAATTGCCTTTAAGATTACGTCATTAAAAGAAACATGGCCGGCCTCACATGGTACGGTAGTCAATCAGAGCGTGGGAAGTCTATCCCTACTCTGATTGGTTCTAGTACCATGTGACAGGCTTTCAATGACATCATTTCCGTTATTCCCCAAGCCTCAGTCACATGGTCTACTAGAGCCAATCAGAGATGGGATGGAGTTCCCACGCTCTGATTGGCTGCCGTACCATGTGAGGCCGGCCATGTTTCTTTTAATGACGTCCTCTTAAAGGCAATTGAAGCAAAGCCATTCTGATTGGCTGTGCTTTCATTGCCTTTAAGTGACATAATTATTTTATTTTTATCAGCCAAAACAGATGGTTTTCACGGCCCAATCAGGGCCGTGGAAACCATGATGAAAATGTGACGTCATAGGCCTTTAAAAGCCTATGGCGTCTCATTTTGAAGCCAGACGCCGAGGAGGAAGAAACTCCGGCGAAGAAAGAAGACTAGGGCGTGGCAGCAGACGGGAAGAAGACCCCGGAAGAAGATAGAAGAAACAAGAATACAGATGAAGATGGATTAGAAGTCGAAGACCCCTGGATTTTCGTGTTTTATTATTTTAATGTTTATTATTTTCTGGTTTATTATTTTATGGGTTCCTGTTCGTAGATTGGTTTGTGAGTAAGCTGTTCAACGGGAGTCGGTGAGTGGGTCAAGTAATGGTAAGTGAACTAAAGAAATGTATTTAATGTAACTGTGTTTTTTGTTGGTTTTTACATGTGTTGTTTTTTTTTTATTGTACATCATTTCTTGCCACTGCATGTATGTATGTATGTATGTATGTATGTATGTATGTATGTATGTATGTATGTTTGTACTGCTGCGACACACTTTATTCGAGCAAATGACCAGTTTGTACCTGGCAGATACCTAGAATGCACCGCTCCTCACCTCTGACAAGCCCCGTTGCGTTTGCCTTCCCAGCCACGGTTCATGCCTGGCTGACGGGGGCCTGATCTGTTAAATGATAATGATCAGGATTTAATAGGCTGCAATGCTTCGCGTGTCCACCAGATGGCATAAATTCATGAATTGTAATGCAGTATATATATATATATATATACAGTACTGTATATACACAGTATATATATATATATATATATATATATATATATATATATATATATATATATATATATATATATATATATATATATATACTGTATAACAACTACCCTATAACCCCTAACATACAGTACTGTACACATACATAAATGATATTACTGTATGGGCGGCAGGGGCGAGATGTGTTTGCAGCAGAGAGAGATCCGCTGCTCTATCTCTGCGCAAACATCGGCACATTAAAAATTATTTTAAATAAAATTTTATTGATAGTGTAGATGTGCAGGGGGTCTCCGGAGCTGAACCGCGTTGGTTTCAGGTCTGGGGACCCCCTGCTCCCCGAGATACAGCCCCCTTTATGAGGTGCCGGTATCCCTCTGCTTGGTTTAAAGGGCCCGATCACGTGATCGCGGCCTGTAAACCAAGCAGAGCAGAGGGATACCGGCACCCCCTAAAGGGGCCTGTATCTCAGGGAGCACGGGGTCCCCAGACCTGAAACCAACGCGGTTCTGCTCCGGAGACCCTCTGCACATGTACAGTATAAATAAAACACATATATAAATAAACACTCGTTCTTTACCTTAGCGGCTATGCGCTATGGTAAAGAAGCAGCATTTCTGTATTTTAATAATATTGTACAGTGAGCAGGGGGTTCCCTGAGCCAGAAATTAATGCTCAGGGACCCCCCCTGCTCCTGCTCAATATTATTAAAAATACAGAAATGCTGCTTCATTACCATAGCGGATAGCCGCTAAGTCAATGAAGGTGTTAACCCACCGTGCCCGCTTTATTGTGGGTAGCGGGGATGGGTGAGGGGGGTATTTGGCCCTTGGTGTGAGTTTAGGACTTGCGGGGGGGTTGCGGGTGCACTTAACCCCTTCACGACCGTAGCAGTTAATACCGCTACGGTCATGAAGGGGTTAAGCCCTCCTGCTACCCCCCCCGCAAGCCCTAAACAAGCACCGTTGGGGCTAATACCCCATTCACCCACCCCCGCTACCCACAATAAAAAAAAACTCACACACAGCAGCCGCCAAAAAATAAATAAATAAATCTAAATAAATAAATAACATTAAATAAATGACAATAAATACATTTGAAATACATTTTTATTGATAGTGTAGATGTGCAGAGGGTCTCCGGAGCTGAACCGCATTAGTTTCAGGTCTGGGGACCCCCTGCTCCCCGAGATACAGCCCCCTTTATGAGGTGCCGGTATCCCTCTGCTTGGTTTAAAGGGCCCGATCACGTGATCGCGGCCTGTAAACCAAGCAGAGCAGAGGGATACCGGCACCCCTTAAAGGGGCCTGTATCTCGGGGAGCAGGGGGACCCCAGACCTGAAACCAACGCGGTTCAGCTCCGGAGACCCTCTGCACATCTACACTATCAATAAAAATGTATTTTAAATGTATTTATTTATATTCATTTATTTATTTAGATTTATTTATTAATTGTGCTGCTGCTGCAAGTCCTAAACTCACACCGAGGGCCAAACACCCCCCTCACCCCCGCTACCCCCAATAAAAAAAATTCACGCACAGCAGCCCTACAATTAATAAATAAATCTAAATAAATATATGAAGAGAAATAAATATATACTGTATATATATATATATACTGTATATATATACAGTATATATAATAACAATCCCTATACATATACAGTATATACTGTGTAAATATATACTGTATACATACATATATATATTATATATATATATATATATATATATATATATAAATATATATAGATATATACAGTATATATATACACACAGTATATACACACACATGATGAACCAATATACAAATACATGTACTGTAGAATGGTTATCAAAATCATACTGTCCTACAAATAACGCTTCTCTATACAGACAATAATAATAATCCATTTAATAATCCTAACTGATCTTACAATATAAAACATAACATTCCAATCCACACAGTACATTGCATTTACATTGTATAAATGATGCATAAAATCTATGCACCATATACATTCTGCAAATGAATGTTAACAATATAATTGCAAGCTACTCTACCAGTAAATACAAACACTTCCAAACAAGTCAACTATTTTAACCAATCAAGTAAACAAAAATCAATATATACTGTAAGTACCAACCAGAAAACACAATTTAAAACCAAAGCTAACCCTTACAATACCAAGGATTACATCTATCTAATTGTAAAAAACCTTAAACATTATACACAGCATTGCAATAAACAAAATACATGATGAACAATACAGTACATCCCCTGTATCTCCCTGCCTTCAGTGTAATCTGTTTAAAGCCCCCTCCCCCCTAATGTTTCTGTTAAAAAGATTACACTGAAGGCAGAGAGATGTAAAGCCCCCTCCCCCCTAATGTTTCTGTTAAACAGATTACACTGAAGGCAGAGAGATTTAACAAAAACATTAGGGAGGGGAGAGGGGTCTTTAAACAGATTACACTGAAGGCAGAGATGTTTCTGTTACAGTAAATCTCCCTCCCTGCATTGCTGTCAGTGCAGTGTATGTATGTAAATGTGGGGAGGGAGGGGGGGACCCAATGTGCATACTGTGAGGTCTAACCACCCTCACCCCCTACCCACATACCGTTACCCCCCCCCCCCACCATCCTGACCATGGCCCCTCCGCTTCTGCAAAACAGAGACAAAAATAAAAACATCCAAAGTAATGTCCCCTAACCCCTTAATCACCATAGCAGTTATTAACCGCTACAGTCATGAAGGGGTTAACCCACCCTCACCCACCACTCGGGATGCCTACATACCCTCCCACACTAACCCCCCCCCCGTGAGGCCTAACCACCCAGTCAGTACCCACAAGGGAGGCCTACCCACATACCGTTGGGGAAACACCCCACCCCCAGTACCCACAATAAAAACAGTACAATAACCCACAATAAACAGCATTCTATTTATTAAATACATTACCCACCCCCTGTGCCCCCCCCATAAATACAATATTTATCCTTTTACATACAGGGTTCATAACGCAGCCCCATGCTAGTCCCCGGTGGGCTGGCAGGGCACCTGGACAGACCTACAGTTTACCAGCAGCATTCCACAGGTTCTGGAGGCCTGCTGGTGGATCCTGCCAGCACCATGGCATCCAGGTGGTCTCCTTGGGTCACCGTGGGCCACAATTGGGTCCCCACGGTAGGCCCAAGGATGTCTGGGAGCCACGGGTCAAACCCACAGGTGTCTGCGGGGCCTCGGGTGGTTCCCTCGGGGGGTCTGGGGAACTCACGGGTGCTCACTACGGGTCCGCGGTGCCCCCACAGAAGTGGGACCACACATCATCATCCCCGCACCTACGGGTCGGCGGTGCCCTCACAGAAGTGGGACCACACATCGTCATCCCTGCAGACTACGGGTCCGCAGTGCCCCCACAGAAGTGGGACCACACATCATCATCCCCGCATGTGTCACCCGTGGAACCACCAGCCTGATACCCTTGGGATACCCGAGAATACCCGGAGGTGGTCTCCATAGGCCCCACGCAGAACCACGGAATCAAACCCTGAATGTAAAAAAAATAAACCTGGCCTATACATTCAATACATACACCCTCCCCCCCAACACCTACAGTACAATAATGTGCAAAATAACTATTATCCAGATATGGATAATAGATTAATTGCCCATTATTAAAAACATTAACTAGCATATACAAATAAATAAAGCACTACTGACCTCATCAATACGAAGTGTCCGTTGCCAGCAAAATCCTTGTCTTGTCCACAACATACATAGCAAATACAAAGCCAATACATTGCAATTACATTCAGATATCAATTAACCCCTTAAACACCTTATCAGATAATAACCGCAAAGGTGATTAAGGGGTTAAGCCACACAGGACCGATACCCACCCTTCACCCATGAATTTGTACTGTGGCTTCATCATGCAACTATATATAACTACTGTATATATATACAGAGAGACAGAGAGAAAGAAAGAGAGAGAGATATATACAGTATATATATATATATATATATATATATATATATATATATATATATATATATATACACACGTTATATACACACCCATGATAAACTAATATACAGTACAAATAAATGTAGAAGGGTTATCAAAAGCATACTGCCCTACAACAAAACACTTCTCCATACAGACACTACATTAAAATCAATTTCCTTTAAAAATCCTAACTGATCTCACAATCTACTGTATATCATCACAAACCAATGAAAAACCTCACATTCCAATATATATGATGTATAAAATCTATGCACCATATACATTCTGCAAATGAATCAACCAAGTAAACAAAAATCAAAAGCCAATACATTGCAATTACATTCAGATATCAATTAACCCCTTAAACACCTTATCAGATAATAACCGCAAAGGTGATTAAGGGGTTAAGCCAAACAGGCCCGATACCCACCCTCACCCATGAATTTGTACTGTGGCTTCATCATGCAACTATATATATATACTGTATATATATACAGAGAGTCAGAGAGAAAGAGAGAGAGAGAGAGATATACAGTATATATTGTGACAGAAACCAGGGGATGGTAATAAATTCCGTATATAGGGCTCCCAGGATACTAGACAGTTTCTATCCTGTTTGGCCTGGGAGTGCAGCCTTATAATACATACACTCCATCCCACAGTTTGGCAAGCGCTGGAACTGAGGGATGAGAGATCCTGACCAGAGTTTGTCTGCTGCCTGATTTCTGTCACCTGTCATGCTAATTAGGAATCAGGTATGAAAGACTGATTTCCTGTTTGCTCTGCTCTCCCCACAAGAGCCAGGAGGCTGGAAGGCTGCTGAACTATAGAGGGGAGAAGCCTCTTCCCCAAACAGGTTCAATCTTTCTGTTCATTTGTGTAAGACTGCAAAAGTACCGTGTTTTGATGTTGGAAGTGGAAAAGCCACTTCCAACCCTGAGTCAGGGATATCTAAGTTAAGTTATCGCTCAGGTGAGCAGCTTTTGTTTTGATCTGTTTTCTGTTGTATGCACTGTGGCAGTCTCAGTGCCTGGGACTGAATAAACCAGGCATAGCCTGTTTAAAGGAACAGTACGTGACGCCTCATCATTTAACCTACCCTAAAAGACCGTGTTCTAAACAGTCCCGGACAAACGACGGAGCCCCGGAGTAAGCCGTTTGTCACATATGGTGGAGAATGCAGGCAGAGCAGTAGGGGGTCTGCGGGTTGAAGAACTTTGAAAAAAAAAAAAAAAGTTTTTTTCATCCTCTGCAAACAAGATGGAAGACGTGGTGGGTGCGCTGGTACGCAATGTCGCTGCCCAGAAACACGTGAATGAAACCCAGCAACAGCTGTTAATAGCCCAGCAAGAAACTAATGCAAACCAGCAGCAGACGAATGCAGCCCAGCAACAGCTGCTAATAGCCCAGCAAGAGATTAATGCCAACCAGCAACAGGCGAATGCCAACCAGCAACAGGCGAATGCAAACCAGCAACAGACGAATGAAGCCCTGCAAAACGCGAATGCAAACCAGCAAGAGACAAACCGCTTACTGAGAGAGGAGCAACAGCGGTTCGCTCAGGGCTTACAGCAGGAACTCGAGATCCTGAGGGGGACTATCAGTAACCTTCCACTGGCAGCGGCAGCCCCAGTACCGAAAATGACCAGGGCAAGCCACTACCTTCAGAAGATGGGACCCTCGGATGATGTGGAAGCCTATCTTCTCACGTTTGAACGCACGGCACAGAGAGAGGGATGGCCAGAAGCTGAGTGGGCTGGTCTAATCGCACCCTTCCTAAGCGGCGAACCCCAGAAGGCTTACTTTGATCTAGAGCCAGCCGAAGCTAACATCTATGCAAAATTGAAGTTCGAGATCCTCGCCCTCCTCGGCGTAACCACGGCTGTTCGCGCCCAAAGGTTTCACGCATGGTCCTTCACGATGGATAAAGCCACCCGAAGCCAGATGTATGACCTCATCCACCTCGCCCGGAAGTGGCTACAACCCGAGATCAACTCAGCCAGCCACATCGTGGAACGGTTGGTCATGGACCAGTTCTTGAGGAAACTTCCCTCTGCCTTACGCCGTTGGGTCAGTCGGAGTGACCCCCACAATGCGGATGAGCTTGTGGCCCTCGTAGAAAGGTACAATGCAGCAGAAGAGCACCCGCAACCCACAGTCGTGGAGCAACCCCACTACCCGAGGTTCCAGGACTCTTCCAGAGACGGTAAAAGGGTACCGGGGTTAAGGGGCGCTGAAGAGCAGCGACCACCTTCATGCAGCACCAGCAACAGTGGTTCGCACACTAAGGGCAATAGCCAACATGGGGAGCCGGGAAAAGGCTCTAAGTGGGACACAGACTATGTACCTAAATGTGTAAATTGTCATGAGAGGGGCCACACAGCAAAAATCTGCCCACTAAATGATGAGCCCATGCAATGCATCAGCGTGGAACCTTATTCGCTGTTGTCCCAATGTATGGGCCCTAGCCCAGAGGACCCCTTGAATAACCATCTGTGGGCATTTGTAAAGGTTAATGGTAAGAGGGTTCGGGCACTTCTTGACTCTGGGAGCATGGTCACACTAGTGTCCGAATACCTCTTGCCCATTAAGAAGAAACAGGGAAACAGTTCACAAAGAGTGGCAATTTGTTGTATACATGGGGATAATCATGAATATTCCACTGTTGATGTTTTTTTTGAAACAGAGTTTGGTTCTTTAGATTTCAAGGTGGGTATTGTACCCAAACTGGCACATGATGTGTTAATAGGGACCGACTTTCCCCATTTTCTAAAAATGTGGTCCCCCGCTCAGAATAGCGCCCAGAGTTCAATAGCGGACCATAACGAAGTATTAGAAGAAACAAATCCTTTCCCTTTTTCAGAAATGGAGGTTGACGAGGGCCCAAATAAGAAGGGGGAAAAGGAGGAGTGCTGTAAAATTCCCTTCCCCATCACTACTTTGGTAGGGAATACCCCAAATCAAGATGTTGAGCAGACACTTACCACCCCAGAACCGGATAAGAACCTCGCTGACCTAGAGGTCAGTCCTGGGAGTTTTAAGAAGGCCCAGTGGGAGGACCCCACATTAGCGGTAGCAAGGGGAAATATACGGGACCAGAATAGTACTCCTGGCCAACCAGATAGGTCACTTGCTTACCCCTACTTCGAGGTAGAGAACGACCTAGTATATCGGGTTGATAAAAGGAAATCAGTTACAACTAAACAATTGTTGGTACCACGGACATTCCGTAACGTAGTATTACACCTCGCACATAGTCATCCATTGGGGGGACACCTAGGGGTGGAAAAGACAAAAGAAAAGGTTCTCCGAAGCTTCTATTGGCCTGGGGTTCTGGCAGAAATTACGAATTATTGTTCCTCATGCCCAGAATGTCAGATCACCGCCCCGTTCAAGGCGTACCGCAGCCCATTGGTACCCCTTCCCATAATAGAGGTACCATTTGACCGGATTGCTATGGATCTAGTAGGACCCCTAATAAAGTCTGCTAGGGGACATCAGCATATATTGGTAATATTAGATTATGCCACCCGATATCCGGAGGCAGTTCCCCTACGTAGCACCTCAGCTAAAAACATAGCAAAAGAGTTAGTAGTTCTGTTTTCCCGGGTCGGGATTCCTAAAGAGATTCTATCTGACCAGGGAACACCATTTATGTCCCAAGTAACGAAAGAGCTATGTAAACTCCTAAAAATCAAGCATCTCAGAACCTCAGTCTATCATCCACAAACAGATGGTTTAGTGGAAAGGTTCAATAAAACCTTAAAGAGCATGTTACGGCGGGCGGTTGATAAAGATGGGAAAAACTGGGATTGTTTGTTACCGTACCTGTTATTTGCCATTAGGGAAGTTCCCCAATCATCCACTGGCTTCTCCCCGTTTGAACTATTGTATGGCCGACACCCAAGGGGCTTACTGGATATAGCCAAAGAGACTTGGGAACACGAGGTTACCCCTTACAGAAGTGTAATAGAGCATGTTGCCCAGATGCAGGACCGCATTGCTGCAGTCCTACCCATAGTGAGGGAACACATGGAGAAAGCTCAAGAAGCACAGAGGAATACATATAATAAGGGTGCTAGGGTCAGAATTTTTTCTCCAGGTGATAGGGTACTAGTTCTGGTTCCCACCGTGGAGAGTAAATTCCTTGCTACTGCACCGACACACTTTATTCGAGCAAATGCCTGGTTTGTACCTGGCAGAAACCTGGAATCCGCCGCTGCTCACCTCTTGCATGCTTCGTTGCGTTTGCCTTCCCAGCCACGGTTCATGCCTGGCTGACGGGGGCCTGATCTGTTAAATGATAATGAGAATGATTTACTAGGCTGCGATGTTTCGATTGTCCACCAGATGGCATAAACTCATGACTTAAGTAATGTGTGGCCTTTGCAAGTTGTTTCGTTTCCAAAAAAAAGTTACTTTATCCCAGTACAGTATGCTATTGTGTAACTTGTCCTTGAGACTGATGGAAGAGTTGCAAAAAATGTATCAATTTAGGCTTTACATACAGTAATGTATTAAATAAAGACAAAGATCATTTTCACTTACACTATTCTACAGAGACATGAGTGTTCAAGTGGAGCCCGTGTTCCAAAAACCTGACAGAAGTTATGCTTATTTGATATGGGCCGCTATTAATGCAACAGAGGATAAGATGGCAACAGTTGTTCAAATTTATCAGTATTTTATCGAAAATTATGACTTTTACAGATTTTCGCCAACTCCTCATTTGTGGAAGCATGCAATAAGGAAAAGGTTATGTAGTGACCCCTGTTTTCACCGTATTGAGCCCCAATTTGTTGGAGGGTATTGGTGTGTGTCACAGGGTTTTTCCCGTATCTATGATAATGGAGGCGGCAAAAGGCGAAGGGTCGTGTTAAAACGAAATAAGAAGCGACAGTCCCTGCCAAGCAATGCGCCAGAACCAGAACCAGAACCAGCAGCAGCACCAGCTTATCATCATGGTCCCGCCGTCGGTGACAACTCTGAGATGGATTTCGCAGCCAGTTTTGATGAAGCTTGCATGTACCTAAGCGATTTCCCGCTGACTACAGGTGGGCTAGTCCCTCTGCAAAATGATGAAAGCTGGACTGGAAGTGGGCCGGCGCCAGCGCAAGCTGAATGGGAAATTTAGTAATACTGTACAGTATGGTGAGTACTGTATTTTTGCCGTATTATTTTGGTGGGGCTGGCTGGGAACTTCTTTAGGGGGCTGACCATTACTGTACATTAAAACTTTTCATTTTGTTTTTCCTCAGAAAAGAAAACGGCTAATGGGGGGATTTCGATGGATTATATTGTACTGTATGCTGATGTTTTCCGGCCATACAGTATACTGTGTAATAAACCCGAATAAATAAAACTATGCATTTATTCTACAGTACATGTTCAGTAAATTACTGCACATACTGGGGGCGAGATGTGTTTGCAGCAGAGAGAGATTTAATAATATTGTACAGTGAGCAGGGGGTTCCCTGAGCCAGAAATTAATGCTAAGGGAACCCCCCCCCCCCTGCTCCTGATCAATATTATTAAAAATACGGAAAATGCTGCGTCATTACCATAGCGGATAGCCGCTAAGGCAATGAAGGGGTTAACCCACCGTGCCCGCTTTATTGTGTGTAGTGGGGATGGGTGAGGGGGGTATTTGGCCGGCCCTTGGTGTGAGTTTAGGACTTGCGGGAGGGGGGGGGGGGGGTTGCGGGTGCACTTAACCCCTTCACGATCGTAGCAGTTAATACCGCTACGGTCATGAAGGGGTTAAGCCCTCCCGCTACCCCACCCCCCCCCCGCAAGCCCTCCCCAACCATCGTTGGGGCGAATACCCCATTCACCCACCCTCCCGCTACCCACAATAAAAAAATACACACACACAGCAGCCGCCAAAAAATAAATAAATAAATGACAATAAATACATTTGAAATACATTTTTATTGATAGTGTAGATGTGCAGGGGGTCTCCGGAGCTGAACCGCGTTGGTTTTAGGTCTGGGGACCCCGTGCCCCCCGAGATACAGGCCCCTTTAGGGGCTGCCGGTAGCCCTCTGCTTGGTTTAAAGGTCCGATCACGTGATCGCGGCCTGTAAACCAAGCAGAGCAGAGGGATACCGGCACCCCCTAAAGGGGCCTGTATCTCGGGGGGCACGGGGTCCCCAGACCTGAAACCTGTGCGCTTCAGCTCCGGAGACCCCCTGCACATGTACACTATCAATAAAAATGTATTTCAAATGTATTTATTGTCATTTATTTATTTATTTATTTATATTTATTTATTCATTGTGCTGCTGCTGCAAGTCGTAAACTCACACCAAGGGCCAAACACCCCCCTCACCCCCAATAAAAAAAATTCACGCACAGCAGCCCCACAATTAATAAATAAATCTAAATAAATAAATAAAATCTATGTAAAACCCCCTCCCCTATTCTCGCTTTTAAAACGCCCTGCCTTCTCTCTAATCTATGTAAAAAACCCTCCCCCTATCCCCCTATTGTGTGTGCGTTAAGCTTCCCTGCAAGCTATGTAAAAAAACCTCCCCCTATTGTGTGTGTGTTTAAATCTGTCTGGCCTGTGTTTCTTAGTGCTGAGTGCTCTGCGTTTAAAGGTCCCGATCACGTGATCGCGGCCTGTAAACCAAGCAGAGCAGAGGGATACCGGCACCCCCTAAAGGGGCCTGTATCTCGGGGGGCACGGGGTCCCCAGACCTGAAACCTGTGCGCTTCAGCTCCGGAGACCCCCTGCACATGTACACTATCAATAAAAATGTATTTCAAATGTATTTATTGTCATTTATTTATTTATTTATTTATTTATATTTATTCATTGTGCTGCTGCTGCAAGTCGTAAACTCACACCAAGGGCCAAACACCCCCCTCACCCCCAATAAAAAAAATTCACGCACAGCAGCCCCACAATTAATAAATAAATCTAAATAAATAAATAAAGACATGAAGAGAAATAAATATATACTGTACAGTATATACTTTGTATATATATATACACTATATATATATATATATATATATATATATATATATATATATATATATATATATATATATATATATATATATACAGTATACATATATACACTGTGTATATATATATATATATATATATATCATACAGCTATATTTATATATATATATATATATATATATATATATATATATATATATATATATATATATATATATATATACTGTATATATATATATATATATATATACATACTGTATGTGAGTGAAAAGAGAAAAAAGTAACCCGTATGGGAGCACTCAGGTATGCAATTGATATATTTGTTTATTTATTTGACACAGTGCAAAAAGGGATGAATAAACAGTACATGATTTAAAAACACTTAAAAAAGAGGCATGGACCCTTAAACACTAATGAACAGCACTAGGGAACGACACACACTGTCAACCCTAAACATGAAAAGGATAGTGACTCAAAAAACACTAGGGAGAATCAAAGTGAATCACAATAGGTTACTGGGTTTAAAGGCACCTATACAACGCTAAGGATAATGCACACTACACACCAAAAGGTAGACTTGTCAAAGTATAAATGACAGTCTCAAAGCATCACACATCTGCATTAGCATACAGTAATATACAGTAACCAATGCCTACAGCACAAATCATGTGTAGGAAAGGTGGTAAGGTGGAATGAAATCCCTAGATGTGTAGAGCAATGAAGTTAATGAATAGCATACTGTACAGTATAAAACATAACATTACAATCCACACAGTACATTGCATTTACAGTACTGTACATTGTATACTGTAAATGATGCATAGCATTAAATCTATGCACCATATACAGTACAGTACTGTACATTCTGCAAATGAATGTTAACAATATAATTGCAAGCTACTCTACCAGTAAATACTGTACAAACACTTCCAAACAAGTCAACTTAACTACAGTATTTTAACCAAGCAAGTAAACCAAAATCAATATATACTGTAAGTAACAACCAGAAAAGACAATTTAAAAACAAACTAACCCTTACAATACCAAGGATTACATCTATCTAATTGTAAAAAACCTTATACATTATACACAGCATTGTTTAAAAACCCCTTCCCCCCTACTGTTTGTGTTAAGCAGATTACACTGAAGGGAGAGAGATATAAAGGCCTAAAGCCCCTTCCCCCCCTAATGTTTCTGTTAAACAGATTACAGTACACTGAAGGGAGAGAGATTTTACAGAAACACACATTAGGGGGGAGGGGGCTTTAAACAGATTACATTGAAGGGAGAGAGATGTTTCTGTTACCAGTAAATCTCCCTCCCTGCATTGCTAACCACCCTCACCCCCTACCCACATACCGTTAACCCCCCCCCCCCATCCTGGCCATGGCCCCTCCGCTTCTGCAAAACAGACACAAAAATTAAAACATACAAAGTAATGTCCCCTAACCCCTTAATCACCATAGCGGTTATTAACCGCTACAGTCATGAAGGGGTTAACCCACCCTCACCCACCCACCACTCGGGATGCCTACATACCCTCCCACACTAACCCCCCCCCCCCCACCCGTGAGGCCTAACCACCCAGTCAGTACCCACAAGGGAGGCCTACCCACATACCGTTGGGGAAACACCCCACCCCCACCCCAGTACCCACAATAAAATCAGTACAATCACCCACAATAAACAGCATTCTATTTATTAAATACATTACCCACCCCCTGTGCCCCCCCCCCCATAAATACAAGATTTATTCTTTTACATTCAGGGTCCATAACGTAGCCCCACGCTAGTCCCCGGTGGGCTGGCAGGGCACCTGGACAGACCTACAGTTTACCAGCAGCATTCCACAGGTTCTGGAGGCCTGCTGGTGGATCCTGCCAGCACCATGGCGCTCAGGTGGTCTCCTTGGGTCACCGTGAGCCACAATTGGGTCCACACGGTAGGCCCAAGGATGTCTGGGAGCCCCGGGTCAAACCCACAGGTGTCTGCGGGGCCTCGGGTGGTTCCATCGGGGGTCTGGGGAACTCACGGGTGCTCACTACGGGTCCGCGGTGCCCCCACAGAAGTGGGACCACACATCATCATCCCCGCACCTACGGCTCGGAGGTGCCCCCACAGAAGTGGGACCACACATCGTCATGCCCGCAGACTACGGGTCCGCGGTGCCCTCACAGAAGTGGGACCACACATCATCATCCCCGCATGTGTCACCCGTGGAACCACCAGCCTGCTACCCTTTAGGATACCCGAGGATTCCCCGCGGGTGGTCTCCAGAGGTCCCACGCAAAACCACGGAAGTAACCCTGAATGTAAAAAAAATAAACCTGGCCTATACATTCAATACATACACCCTCCCCCCCAACACCTACAGTACAATAATGTGCAAAATAACTATTATCCAGATATGGATAATAGATTAATTGCCCATTATTAAAAACATTAACTAGCATATACAAATAAATAAAGTACTACTGACCTCATCAATACGAAGTGTCCGACGCCAGCGCCTTCCTTCTCTTGCCCACACAAAACATAGCCAAAACCAAGCCAATACATTGCAATTACATTCAGATATCAATTAACCCCTTAAACACCTTATCGGATAATAACCGCAAAGGTAATTAAGGGGTTAAGCCACACAGGCACGATACCCACCCTTCACCCATTAATTTGTACTGTGGCTTCATCATGCAACTATATATATATACTGTATATATATACATACAGAGAGACAGAGAGAAAGAGAGAGAGAGAGATATATACAGTATATATATATACACACGTTATATACACACCCATGATAAACCAAATATACAGTACAAATAAATGTAGAAGGGTTATCAAAACCATACTGTTCTACAACCAAACACTTCTCCATACAGACACTACATTAAAATCAATTTCCTTTAAAAATCCTAACTGATCTCACAATCTACTGTACTGTATATGATCACAAACCAATGAAAAAAGTCACATTCCAAAATGCATAAAATCTATGCACCATACTGTATACATTCTGCAAATTAATCAACGTAAACAAAAATCAATTAGCAATCATTATTTAGATCTCTAAACATTTCACACTCAATCATGAACAATGAAACCATTAACAGATTCACGCCTAGAGCAGAACAATTAAGCCTTTGAAAAAATATAAGTACCGACAAAAATACAACCTTTCCAAACCAAGCCTACAGTACCTACAGTATCCCTGACCTTCCTCAAACACACAATACAATACCAAGGAATACATCTACAGTATCTAATTTTAAAATACTTTAAACTCACAAAATAATTAAAAACACATCTAATCCAGCTTTTAAAACATCATCATTTCTTACCCTGAATGTATACTGTACAGTATATCTCTCTAGACATATATATTGTACATACATACATACAGTGGCAAGAAATGATATACCACAAAAAAAAAAAAATACACAGGTTAAAAAACCTTTTGAAAAAATTAACAAGTTCAATAAAATACATTTCTTTACTGTAGTTCACTTACCATTACTTGCCCCCACCGACTCCCGTTGCCCAGCTTACTCACGAACCAATCCACGATCAGGAACCCATAAAATAATAAACCATTGAAAATAATAAACATTAAACTAAAAATCCAAACCAATCCACGGGTCTTCTACTTGTAATACACCTTCATCTGTATTCTTCTTTCTTCTATCTCCTTCCGGGCGGGGCAGGGCGTGGTCTTCTTTCCATCATCGGCCACGCCCTTGTCTTTTTCCTTCTCCGGAGGTCCTTCCTCCGCGGCGTCTGGCTGCAAAATGAGACGACATAGGCTTTTAAAGGCCTATGACGTCACATTTTGCGTCATGGTTCCCACGGTCCTGATTGGACCGTGAAAACCATGTGTTTTGGCCGATAATAAAAAAATGATGACGTCACTTAAAGGGAATGAAAGCACAGCCAATCAGAATGGCTTTGCTTCAATTGCCTTTAAGTTGACGTCATGAAAAGGCACATGGCCGTGCACACATGGTACTAGAGCCAATCAGAGCGTGGGAACTTTATCCCTACTCTGATTGGCTCTGGTATACCATGTGTCAGGGGCTTGGGGGAGAAAGGATGTGACGTCAATAAGGATAAAGTTCCCACGCTCTGATTGGCTACCGTACCACGTGACAGGTTTTCATTGACGTCACATCCTTTCTCCCCCAAGCCCCTGACACATGGTATACCAGAGCCAATCAGAGTAGGGATAAAGTTCCCACGCTCTGATTGGCTCTAGTACCATGTGTGCACGGCCATGTGCCTTTTCATGACGTCAACTTAAAGGCAATTGAAGCAAAGCCATTCTGATTGGCTGTGCTTTCATTCCCTTTAAGTGACGTCATCATTTTTTTATTATCGGCCAAAACACATGGTTTTCACAGTCCAATCAGGACCGTGGGAACCATGACGCAAAATGTGACGTCATAGGCCTTTAAAAGCCTATGTCGTCTCATTTTGCAGCCAGACGCCGCGGAGGAAGGACCTCCGGAGAAGGAAAAAGACAAGGGCGTGGCCGATGATGGAAAGAAGACCACGCCCTGCCCCGCCCGGAAGGAGATAGAAGAAAGAAGAATACAGATGAAGGTGTATTACAAGTAGAAGACCCGTGGATTGGTTTGGATTTTTAGTTTAATGTTTATTATTTTCAATGGTTTATTATTTTATGGGTTCCTGATCGTGGATTGGTTCGTGAGTAAGCTGGGCAACGGGAGTCGGTGGGGGCAAGTAATGGTAAGTGAACTACAGTAAAGAAATGTATTTTATTGAACTTGTTAATTTTTTCAAAAGGTTTTTTAACCTGTGTATTTTTTTTTTTTTTGTGGTATATCATTTCTTGCCATTGTATGTATGTATGTACAATATATATGTCTAGAGAGATATACTGTACAGTATACATTCAGGGTAAGAAATGATGATGTTTTAAAAGCTGGATTAGATGTGTTTTTAATTATTTTGTGAGTTTAAAGTATTTTAAAATTAGATACTGTAGATGTATTCCTTGGTATTGTATTGTGTGTTTGAGGAAGGTCAGGGATACTGTAGGTACTGTAGGCTTGGTTTGGAAAGGTTGTATTTTTGTCGGTACTTATATTTTTTCAAAGGCTTAATTGTTCTGCTCTAGGCGTGAATCTGTTAATGGTTTCATTGTTCATGATTGAGTGTGAAATGTTTAGAGATCTAAATAATGATTGCTAATTGATTTTTGTTTACGTTGATTAATTTGCAGAATGTATACAGTATGGTGCATAGATTTTATGCATTTTGGAATGTGACTTTTTTCATTGGTTTGTGATCATATACAGTACAGTAGATTGTGAGATCAGTTAGGATTTTTAAAGGAAATTGATTTTAATGTAGTGTCTGTATGGAGAAGTGTTTGGTTGTAGAACAGTATGGTTTTGATAACCCTTCTACATTTATTTGTACTGTATATTTGGTTTATCATGGGTGTGTATATAACGTGTGTATATATATATACTGTATATATCTCTCTCTCTCTCTTTCTCTCTGTCTCTCTGTATGTATATATATACAGTATATATATATAGTTGCATGATGAAGCCACAGTACAAATTCATGGGTGAAAGGTGGGTATCGTGCCTGTGTGGCTTAACCCCTTAATTACCTTTGCGGTTATTATCCGATAAGGTGTTTAAGGGGTTAATTGATATCTGAATGTAATTGCAATGTATTGGCTTGGTTTTGGCTATGTTTTGTGTGGGCAAGAGAAGGAAGGCGCTGGCGTCGGACACTTCGTATTGATGAGGTCAGTAGTACTTTATTTATTTGTATATGCTAGTTAATGTTTTTAATAATGGGCAATTAATCTATTATCCATATCTGGATAATAGTTATTTTGCACATTATTGTACTGTAGGTGTTGGGGGGGAGGGTGTATGTATTGAATGTATAGGCCAGGTTTATTTTTTTTACATTCAGGGTTACTTCCGTGGTTTTGCGTGGGACCTCTGGAGACCACCCGCGGGGAATCCTCGGGTATCCTAAAGGGTAGCAGGCTGGTGGTTCCACGGGTGACACATGCGGGGATGATGATGTGTGGTCCCACTTCTGTGGGGGCACCGCGGACCCGTAGTCTGCGGGTATGACGATGTGTGGTCCCACTTCTGTGGGGGCACCTCCGAGCCGTAGGTGCGGGGATGATGATGTGTGGTCCCACTTCTGTGGGGGCACCGCGGACCCGTAGTGAGCACCCGTGAGTTCCCCAGACCCCCATGGGAACCACCCGAGGCCCCGCAGACACCTGTGGGTTTGACCCGGGGCTCCCAGACATCCTTGGGCCTACCGTGTGGACCCAATTGTGGCTCACGGTGACCCAAGGAGACCACCTGAGCGCCATGGTGCTGGCAGGATCCACCAGCAGGCCTCCAGAACCTGTGGAATGCTTCTGGTAAACTGTAGGTCTGTCCAGGTGCCCTGCCAGCCCACCGGGGACTAGCGTGGGGCTACGTTATGGACCCTGAATGTAAAAGAATAAATCTTGTATTTATGGGGGGGGGGGCACAGGGGGTGGGTAATGTATTTAATAAATAGAATGCTGTTTATTGTGGGTGATTGTACTGATTTTATTGTGGGTACTGGGGTGGGGGTGGGGTGTTTCCCCAACGGTATGTGGGTAGGCCTCCCTTGTGGGTAGTTAGTGGGTGAGGGTTGAGGGTGGTTAGGCCTCACGGGGTGGGGGGTTAGAGTGGGAGGGTATGTACAGTAGGCATCCCGAGTGGTGGGTGAGGGCGGGTTAACCCCTTCATGACTGTAGCGGTTAATAACCGCTATGGTGATTAAGGGGTTAGGGGACATTACTTTGAAAGTGTTATTTTTTTTCTCTGTTTTACTGTACAGCAGCGGAGGTTGCCATGGGTAGTGGGTAGTGTATTGAATGTATTTATTGGTTATTATGCCTTAACCCCTTCATTACCTTAGCGGCTATACGCTATGCTAATGAAGCCTCGTTTCTGAACTTTTAATAATATTGTGCAGGAGCAGGGGGTCCCCTGAGATTAGATTTCTGTCTCAGGGAACCCCCTGCTCACTCTACAATATTATTAAAAAGACAGAAATGCTGCTTCTTTACCATAGCGCATAGCCGCTAAGCTAAAGAATGATTCTTTAATGATGTGTGTGTTTTATTCACAGTGTAGATGTTCTCCGGAGCTGAAGCGCACAGGTTTCAGGTCTGGGGACCCCGTGCCCCCCGAGATACAGGCCCCTTTAGGGGGTGCCGGTATCCCTCTGCTCTGCTTGGTTTACAGGCCGCGGTCACGTGATCGCGGCCTGTAAACCAAGCAGAGCAGAGGGATACCGGCACCCCCTAAAGGGGCCTGTATCTCGGGGGGCACGGGGTCCCCAGACCTGAAACCTGTGCGCTTCAGCTCCAGAGACCCCCTGCACATCTACACTATCAATAAAAATGTATTTCAAATGTATTTATTTGTATTTATTTATTTATTTATTTATTGCGGGGATGCTGTGTGTGATTATTTTTTATTGTGTTTAGCGGGGGTGGGTGACGGGGTTTATAAATGTGAGTTTATAAATAAAATAAAGAATATTATTTATAGGGGCCTTAGAACAGAAGTTCCCACGCCAATTGCGCGCTCATTGCTCTTTTGTTACAATGTTGCTGGTCTTGCGGGTTTGCAGTCTGGCAGCAAAAAGCAGTTTGTACTGTAGTACTGTGTGTGAGATAAAGTAACCAGTTCTTTTATTGCTGAAGTCGCCACTAAAAACTTTTATTTACAAATACAGTACAAAAACCGTGCAACACACAACAACATACAGTATCCTTTGTTTAAGTACAGCAGGTACTATAGGGTAAAACATGTACTGTACAGTACAGCACAACATTACAGTATGGTCTCACTGAAAGTCCTCCCCATTTTCCAGCCATGGCCGATGCCTTGCATGGCGCAAAACGCCATTAATGCAGTCTCTAACGCCTCTCATTACAGGATCTGTAACAGGATAATAGCGCTGCATTTCTTCCACAATCTTTTTCCTTAAATTGGCAGGAAGGGCATTTTTTTGGCGATTCCCATCATAGTTCACTTTGAACACCCACTCGCAGTACAATGTGTAGGGAACATGGTGTTTAAATATGATCAAGGCATACTTGTGTGGTATACCAGCACTCCTCACCCTATACTTCTCCCTCAGCGCCGGTGGCAGATCGCACAGGGAGATGTCGGGCACTGTTTGTATGCGAGCGGGTGTAGGAAGTCTTTTGTGAGCGGGTGTACTTGAGGCGATGGGCAATGGTAGGGTGTCTGGGAGGAAGCTTTCCTCCGGTAGTGGTCGCCGGGTTGTCTCCTGGCGTGGTCTTGATGGGGTTGTCATGTCCTCCTCAATAGCATAGTACACTGTATCTTCTGGTGGAGGGGGTGTGCTTGGTGATGGAAGGGGGTCAAAGGTACCATGCATCACATCCATGTCACCCCCCTGCTCCAGCGTCGGGGAAACAGGGGCATTAACACCGAGCAAATAATGTATGCCCGCTATGTCTGCCTCTATCTTGTGCATCCGTTGATCCAGCCGCTGCTCCATTTGTAGCACCGACTCCAGAAGCAGATCTAGCTTTGCCAGCACACTAGAATTCCCGGGGAGATCCACACTTAGCCCATTCAGGATCCGGTCCAACGAGCTGCTTGTGCATGGCATCTGGAGATCTGGGGGGATGGGTGCAACGGAGGATGAGATGGGGGTTCCCTGGAGAGAAGCGGCATCGATGGAGAGTGGAAGAGGTGACCTGGGGATGCCCGGTACAGGAGAAGCTGCAGCGTGGTGGAAGAGGGATGGAGAAGGTGACCGCTGGATTTCCGGGAGAGAAGCAGAGTCGTCCAAGAGCAAAGGAGACAGTGACCCGTTGATTTCAGAGGCAGCAGCATCTTCAGATGGAACCGGAGAAGATGGGGGTGGAGAAGCCGGGCTGAAGATTTCCGGGACAGCTACAGCAGAGTCGTCGAAGCATATGGGAGCAAGTGGTCTGCGGATTCGGTGAGTTGGCTGCCATGCGTCTTGCGTACCGAGCACAGTACCGTATTTCTTCTTCACATAATAAGGCTGACGTGTTTTAAAAGCCTTAGCCTTTGGGGTCAGCAGAAGGTTTTCTTTGTTGGCCTTAGCCTGTCGCTTTGCCTTTGGCTTGGAAATGGTAACTGCCTTTCTTTTTTTCAGTGTGGCAGGCACAGCAGAGGTGAGATGATTCTTTCGTCCATAGAACCGGGGCTGCTCCATGTAAGCGGGAGGCACAATGCAGTATCTGGACAATGCCTCAGATAAAGATCAGCAAGTGGTGGGCTATGCAACGTGTACAACCTTTTATGCATGGCTGCCAGGTACAGGTGTTGAAAGTGGGTGGTCTGTTATGTGAGTCATTAACATATAAATACACCATCCATTTTGTGGATTCACTGCACATTGAATACACGTCGACTAAACATCGAATACACATTCTTGTGTTTGTATTTCTTTCTACAGTACTCGCAGCAATGCCTGTTAAGAAGATTTCCAAGGATCTCAGCATGCGAATGAAGGAGATGTACACGAGCGGAAAACGAATTGCAGATATCCAGCGCTGGTTAACTGCTTCTGGCCTCGTTGTGCCATCAAGCACTGTGTGCTATCATGCACAAGGAAAAAACAGAGACCGCAAAAAGGCACCAAGGGTAACAAATGCGTAAGTATACTGTATTTATAAAACTTAACCAAAAAAAATATAGAAAACTGTAGTGTACATCTACAGTATACCGTATTTATATAGTATATTTATTATATTACAACAGTATATACTGTAGTGTACTGTATGTGTGGTCAATTTATATTTTTTGTGCAGCAGTATACACTTTTGGTATATTGCAATTCATCTGACAACGGAATATACAGTATATGATGTGTATTTATTATGATATAACAACAGTATACCGTATTTATATAGTATATTTATTATATTACAACAGTATATACTGTAGTGTACTGTATGTGTGGTCAATTTATATTTTTTGTGCAGCAGTATACACTTTTGGTATATTGCAATTCATCTGACAACGGAATATACAGTATATGATGTGTATTTATTATGATATAACAACAGTATACCGTATTTATATAGTATATTTATTATATTACAACAGTATATACTGTAGTGTACTGTATGTGTGGTCAATTTATATTTTTTGTGCAGCAGTATACACTTTTGGTATATTGCAATTCATCTGACAACGGAATATACAGTATATGATGTGTATTTATTATGATATAACAACAGTATACCGTATTTATATAGTATATTTATTATATTACAACAGTATATACTGTAGTGTACTGTATGTGTGGTCAATTTATATTTTTTGTGCAGCAGTATACACTTTTGGTATATTGCAATTCATCTGACAACGGAATATACAGTATATGATGTGTATTTATTATGATATAACAACAGTATACCGTATTTATATAGTATATTTATTATATTACAACAGTATATACTGTAGTGTACTGTACTGTATGTGTGGTCAATTTATATTTTTTGTGCAGCAGTATACACTTTTGGTATATTGCAATTCATCTGACAACGGAATATACAGTATATGATGTGTATTTATTATGATATACAGTAACAACAGTATACCGTATTTATATAGTATATTTATATTACAACAGTACTGTATACTGTATATTTTGTCTATTTATATTTATAGTACAGCAGTATACATTTTTTGTATATTTATATTTACTGTATATTACAACATTACATGTACAGTATACAGTATACATTTTATATTGCTGCATATTAATAACACAATATAATTTCTTTGCATTGTAGGGAGACTACTCTTCTGGTGGACAGAATAAGTGAGGAGAATGATGAGAGGAGCGCATTAAGGGTTAAAAACACTCTTCAGGAAAACCACAATCTGACTGTATCCGAGAGCAGCATAAAGAAGATGAGACGCAGAATTGGATGGAAATATGGACGTGTGAGGTTAGTAGTGGACAGTACAGGAGGTACTGTACTGTAAAGTAAACATGTTGTTTTGCAAACTGTACTGCGCTGTGACGCTAACATTTTTTATTCATTGTCATTACAGAGCGTACCCCATGATACGGGACGCAAACAAAATCAAAAGAGTGCTCCAGGCCCAGGCATGGATCGACAGCGGTGAGACTTTCCAGGATTGCATCTTCACTGATGAGTCTACTGTGTCGCTGGAGAGATTTGCAAGATTTGCGTTCCACAAAAAAGGCCGCATAACTTTGAAGCCACGGCCAAAACACCCTGTGAAGCTGCATGTGTGGGGTGCCATCTCTAGGCGTGGACCGGGATGCATTGTCGTCTTTGAAGGTACAATTTCTCAAATATAATGCCGCCTAATGCACTGTACTTGACTAGTGTTGCCTTACCGTATGCACTGTACTGTACTATTGAGCACTTTTCTTTTCTTGCTATAGGAATCATGAAAAAAGATTTCTTCCAAGACAACATTGTGCCCGTGATAGTGCGATACATCACAGAAGACTTTCCCAATGGTCATCGCTTTTACCAGGACAATGATCCCAAGCACACCGCGTCGACGGCGCATATCCTTGAGCGCGGCATCAACTGGGTGAAGACGCCAGCGGAGTAAGTGCAGTAGACCGTGTCCCATTTATATGTTCCCCACTGTTTTTACTGTGTACTGTATCTCTTAAACTAATTGTCCTTTCTTTCCAATCACAGATCACCAGACTTCAATCCGATCGAAATGGTCTGGCATCAGCTGAAGGACCACATCCGTAAAGTGGCGAAACCCTCCAAGAAGGACGAGTTGTATACAGCCATAATGAGTTTTTGGAACGATGTACTCACCGTGGAACGATGCAATAAATATATAGACCATATTGCCACTGTGTTGCCCATTGTCATCGCGCGCAATGGACAAGCATCAGGAAAGTAGTACAGTGCTGTAGTATTGTACAGTAGGTACACTATGATACAGGTAAGTATGGCACAGATTTTAGCTTTCCCAATAGTCAGAGTTTACAGTAGTTCCAGTATACAGTACAGTAGACTAGTTTGACATACTACAGTAACTGCCTACTAACTGCTCCATTTTTTTCTTTCCAGAGAAAGCTGCACCAGCCACCTACTGTACAGTAGTTCTACCATAATACAGTATGCACATACAGTACAGTACAGTAACTGAACAAAGTTTTTGTTTTCTTGTCGTTCCAGGAAAAAGGGTGCACCAGGGGGGAGGGGGGGCCTTGTGTTCGTCAAATCTGCTTGTGCAGTCAAATGTACAGTATATAAACAGCAGTAATGATGTACACAAAACCTCTCCTCTCTCAATGAACTACTGTACCGCAGACACAATGAGGATACTGTTACAGTATGAAGGGAAAAAGAACAGGATGGGTTATTTAACATTACAGTATACTGTGCAATATTTATACTGTATATTTATATATACTGTATTTTTATTCTAAAGGTATTCGAGAATGTACTCTACTGTATGAGGACCTGGTGACTTTCAACCCTCTCAGACCCACAGAAAGGATTACAGTATTTCACATCACTGTATATTTATCCTGTATATTTTCAGTAATTTAGAAGCAGTGGCTGTTCTGAACAGCCCAGGGCCAGTTTAACAAAACAATGGCTTGGATTGGATTAGCCAGACGATTGATGCTTGGCCAGGGAGGGATTAAAAACTCTAAGGGAGGGGGTGGGTGGTGTAGCTGTACTGTAGGATTGTACTGTGTCAGTATTTCCAACGCCAGGTCACCCTAATAATTGCATGAATAAACCCCCAAAGACAAGGCCCAAATATACTAGTACAGTATACAGTACTGTAAAGTATGTATTATTGTGTGTTGATGTTTTGAATTGCTGTTAACTTGAAATGTTTCACCATTGTATTGTACTGTATTTGTAAATAAAAGTATTTTGTGGTGACTTCAGCAATAAAAGAACTGGTTAATTTATCTCACATACAGTACGTGAATACGACCGCAATCACCATTGTACAGTAAATGGGTGCATAGGATGGAACGACAGGTGCTAAAGGGGTATAAATATGATACTGTATTTATCAGTATTGATCAAAGAGAGTTGATCAGAAGGATTCCCCTTATAAAGTATACAGCACTCTATTGTCATTCATACAGTACAGTATACTGTAGTAAAGGGTAGACAACACATGGTCTTGCAGTATACTGTATTACTAAAAATCTGTCAGGTTGACCAGAATCACTGCGGATATCGGAAAATAATACAATTTTATTAATTCTACGTACTGTATATAAGGGGAATCCTTCTGATCAACTCTCTTTGATCAACACTGATAAATACAGTAATTTATCTCACACTCAGTACTACAAACTGCTTTTTGCTTGCAATAAACAAACAAACAGGGAAGCGCTACTGTATACTGTATGAGTTAGGATCAGGCCCAGCAGCCACTTTATGTTGAAAACCACATATGAAATGAGCATAAATTTGCATGAATAATTACACAAAAATATATAAAATAAATAGCACAAGTCTCTGACAGAGAGAAATTGTCCAGGTGGTGTGGATACAGGTTAATGCCCCTGTCTGATAGGACAGACTCGGGCAAGAATGGCCTGTGAGAGGTGAATATCCAGAATGGTAGCTGGGATGGAAAGCGCTACCAACTGTGCAGGTATTGAAGTGTGTAGAAATGGGAAGGTGCCGTAGGCATCAAATGTGGAAAGCGCTCACCCAGACTTCATACACTGCGTTTTTTGCTTGCATACTGCAAAGCCGCAAGACCAGCAACATTGTAAAAAAAGAGCAAAAAAAGAGCAATGAGCGCGAAATTGGCGTGGGAACTTCTGTTCTAGGGCCCCTAGAAATAATATTCTTTATTTTATTTATAAACTCACATTTATATATAAAGTATATATTTATTTCTCTTCATGTATTTATTTATATTTATTTATTAATTGTGGAGCTGCTGTGCATGAGGGGCCATGGCCAGGATGGGGGGGGGGTAACGGTACAGTATGTGGGTAGGGGGTGAGGGTGGTTAGACCTCACAGTACATTATGCACATTGGGCCCCCCTCCTCCCCACATTTACATACTGTACACTACACGACATCAATGCAGGGAGGGTTTACCAATGCAGGGAGGGTTTACCAATGCAGGTAAGGCTTTAGGCCTTTATATCTCTCTCCCTTCAGTGTAATCTGCTTAACAGAAACATTAGGGGGGGAAGGGGCTTTAGGCCTTTATATCTCTCTCCCTTCAGTGTAATCTGCTTAACAGAAACATTAGGGGGGAAGGGGCTTTAGGCCTTTATATCTCTCTCCCTTCAGTGTAATCTGCTTAACACAAACAGTAGGGGGGAAGGGGTTTTTAAACAATGCTGTGTATAATGTATAAGGTTTTTTTTACAATTAGATAGATGTAATCCTTGGTATTGTAAGGGTTAGTTTGTTTTTAAATTGTCTTTTCTGGTTGTTACTTACAGTATATATTGATTTTGGTTTACTTGCTTGGTTAAAATACTGTAGTTAAGTTGACTTGTTTGGAAGTGTTTGTACAGTATTTACTGGTAGAGTAGCTTGCAATTATATTGTTAACATTCATTTGCAGAATGTACAGTACTGTATATGGTGCATAGATTTAATGCTATGCATCATTTACAGTATACAATGTACAGTACTGTAAATGCAATGTACTGTGTGGATTGTAATGTTATGTTTTATACTGTACAGTATGCTATTCATTAACTTCATTGCTCTACACATCTAGGGATTTCATTCCACCTTACCACCTTTCCTACACATGATTTGTGCTGTAGGCATTGGTTACTGTATATTACTGTATGCTAATGCAGATGTGTGATGCTTTGAGACTGTCATATATACTTTGACAAGTCTACCTTTTGGTGTGTAGTGTGCATTATCCTTAGCGTTGTATAGGTGCCTTTAAACCCAGTAACCTACTGTATTGTGATTCACTTTGATTCTCCCTAGTGTTTTTTGAGTCACTATCCTTTTCATGTTTAGGGTTGACAGTGTGTGTCGTTCCCTAGTGCTGTTCATTAGTGTTTAAGGGTCCATGCCTCTTTTTTAAGTGTTTTTAAATCATGTACTGTTTATTCATCCCTTTTTGCACTGTGTCAAATAAATAAACAAATATATCAATTGCATATCTGAGTGCTCCCATACGGGTTACTTTTTTCTCTTTTCACTCACATACAGTATGTATATATATATATATATATATACAGTATATATATATATATATATATATATATATATATATATATATATATATATATATATATATATATATATATATATATAAATATAGCTGTATGATATATATATATATATATATATATACACAGTGTATATATGTATACTGTATATATATATATATATATATATATATATATATATATATATATATATATATATATATATATATATATACAGTGTATATATATATACAAAGTATATACTGTACAGTATATATTTATTTCTCTTCATGTCTTTATTTATTTATTTATTTAGATTTATTTATTAATTGTGGGGCTGCTGTGCGTGAATTTTTTTTATTGGGGGTGAGGGGGGTGTTTGGCCCTTGGTGTGAGTTTACGACTTGCAGCAGCAGCACAATGAATAAATATAAATAAATAAATAAATAAATAAATGACAATAAATACATTTGAAATACATTTTTATTGATAGTGTACATGTGCAGGGGGTCTCCGGAGCTGAAGCGCACAGGTTTCAGGTCTGGGGACCCCGTGCCCCCCGAGATACAGGCCCCTTTAGGGGGTGCCGGTATCCCTCTGCTCTGCTTGGTTTACAGGCCGCGATCACGTGATCGGGACCTTTAAACGCAGAGCACTCAGCACTCAGAAACACAGGCCAGACAGATTTAAACACACACACAATAGGGGGAGGTTTTTTTACATAGCTTGCAGGGAAGCTTAACGCACACACAATAGGGGGATAGGGGGAGGGTTTTTTACATAGATTAGAGAGAAGGCAGGGCGTTTTAAAAGCGAGAATAGGGGAGGGGGTTTTACATAGATTTTATTTATTTATTTAGATTTATTTATTAATTGTGGGGCTGCTGTGCGTGAATTTTTTTTATTGGGGGTGAGGGGGGTGTTTGGCCCTTGGTGTGAGTTTACGACTTGCAGCAGCAGCACAATGAATAAATAAATATAAATAAATAAATAAATAAATGACAATAAATACATTTGAAATACATTTTTATTGATAGTGTACATGTGCAGAGGGTCTCCAGAGCAGAAGCGCACAGGTTTCAGGTCTGGGGACCCCGTGCCCCCCGAGATACAGGCCCCTTTAGGGGGTGCCGGTATCCCTCTGCTCTGCTTGGTTTACAGGCCGCGATCACGTGATCGGGACCTTTAAACGCAGAGCACTCAGCACTCAGAAACACAGGCCAGACAGATTTAAACACACACACAATAGGGGGAGGTTTTTTTACATAGCTTGCAGGGAAGCTTAACGCACACACAATAGGGGGATAGGGGGAGGGTTTTTTACATAGATTAGAGAGAAGGCAGGGCGTTTTAAAAGCGAGAATAGGGGAGGGGGTTTTACATAAATTTTATTTATTTATTTAGATTTATTTATTAATTGTGGGGCTGCTGTGCGTGAATTTTTTTTATTGGGGGTGAGGGGGGTGTTTGGCCCTTGGTGTGAGTTTACGACTTGCAGCAGCAGCACAATGAATAAATAAATATAAATAAATAAATAAATAAATGACAATAAATACATTTGAAATACATTTTTATTGATAGTGTACATGTGCAGAGGGTCTCCAGAGCAGAAGCGCACAGGTTTCAGGTCTGGGGACCCCGTGCCCCCCGAGATACAGGCCCCTTTAGGGGGTGCCGGTATCCCTCTGCTCTGCTTGGTTTACAGGCCGCGATCACGTGATCGGGACCTTTAAACGCAGAGCACTCAGCACTCAGAAACACAGGCCAGACAGATTTAAACACACACACAATAGGGGGAGGTTTTTTTACATAGCTTGCAGGGAAGCTTAACGCACACACAATAGGGGGATAGGGGGAGGGTTTTTTACATAGATTAGAGAGAAGGCAGGGCGTTTTAAAAGCGAGAATAGGGGAGGGGGTTTTACATAGATTTTATTTATTTATTTAGATTTATTTATTAATTGTGGGGCTGCTGTGCGTGAATTTTTTTTATTGGGGGTGAGGGGGGTGTTTGGCCCTTGGTGTGAGTTTACGACTTGCAGCAGCAGCACAATGAATAAATAAATATAAATAAATAAATAAATAAATGACAATAAATACATTTGAAATACATTTTTATTGATAGTGTACATGTGCAGAGGGTCTCCAGAGCAGAAGCGCACAGGTTTCAGGTCTGGGGACCCCGTGCCCCCCGAGATACAGGCCCCTTTAGGGGGTGCCGGTATCCCTCTGCTCTGCTTGGTTTACAGGCCGCGATCACGTGATCGGACCTTTAAACCAAGCAGAGGGCTACCGGCACCCCCTAAAGGGGCCTGTATCTCGGGGGGCACGGGGTCCCCAGACCTAAAACCAACGCGGTTCAGCTCCGGAGACCCCCTGCACATCTACACTATCAATAAAAATGTATTTCAAATGTATTTATTGTCATTTATTTATTTATTTTTTGGCGGCTGCTGTGTGTGTGTATTTTTTTATTGTGGGTAGCGGGAGGGTGGGTGAATGGGGTATTCTCCCCAACGATGGTTGGGGAGGGCTTGCGGGGGGGGGGGGGGGGGGTAGCGGGAGGGCTTAACCCCTTCATGACCGTAGCGGTATTAACTGCTACGATCGTGAAGGGGTTAAGTGCACCCGCAACCCCCCCCCCCCCTCCCGCAAGTCCTAAACTCACACCAAGGGCCAAATACCCCCCTCACCCATCCCCACTACACACAATAAAGCGGGCACGGTGGGTTAACCCCTTCATTGCCTTAGCGGCTATCCGCTATGGTAATGACGCAGCATTTTCCGTATTTTTAATAATATTGATCAGGAGCAGGGGGGGGGGGTTCCCTGAGCATTAATCATTAATTTCTGGCTCAGGGAACCCCCTGCTCACTTTACAATATTATTAAAATAATGCTTCTTTACCATAGCGCATAGACGCTAAGGTAAAGAACGAGTGTTTATTTATACTGTATATTGTATGTGTTTTATTGATACTGTACATGTGCAGAGGGTCTCCAGAGCAGAAGCGCACAGGTTTCAGGTCTGGGGACCCCGTGCCCCCCGAGATACAGGCCCCTTTAGGGGGTGCCGGTATCCCTCTGCTCTGCTTGGTTTACAGGCCGCGGTCACGTGATCGGGGCTTTTAACGCAGAGCTGGATACCGGCACCCCCTAAAGGGGCCTGTATCTCGGGGGGCACGGGGTCCCCAGACCTAAAACCAACGCGGTTCAGCTCCGGAGACCCCCTGCACATCTACACTATCAATAAAAATGTATTTCAAATAATTTTTAATGTGTGGATGTTTGCGCAGAGAGAGAGCAGCGGATCTCTCTCTGCTGCAAACACATCTCGCCCCCGCCGCCCATACAGTAGTATCATTTATGTATGTGCATATACAGTACAGTACTGTACAGTACTGTATGTTAGGGCTTACAGGGGTTGTTGTTATACAGTACTGTATATATATATATATACTGCATTACAATTCATTATAGGGGACGGCTTCACAGAGAATAGCTCGCAAGCGCCACCATGTGTATTTTGACGGCATTGCAGTATTGTAACCAGCCGGAATAAAAAGCTTAAATTCCTGCCGGAAAATAACGCAATGCACTCTGGCTGAAAAATATCAGAAACCTGAATACACCCGAGTATACCCGAATTCGCGGGACTAGCCGTGCTCGAATAAAGTGTGTCGCCAGTGTAAATGGCATGGGCCATATGAGGTCTTGGAAAGAGTGGGAGAAGTAAATTATAAGGTAAGACAGCCAGGTAGGAGGAAACCTGAGCAAATTTACCATATAAACCTACTCAAGCCCTGGAAAGATAGAGAAGTCTTGTTAACCCTAGTACCCCCAGGTCCGTCAGAGAATCAAGAAACTGACCCAGAGGTTAGCATAGCTGAAACCCTGTCTGTTCATCAGAAACGAGAGGTTCAGAATTTAGTGAAAAGAAACAAAGAAATCTTCTCTATACGGCCAGGTAGAACTAGCGTAATTGAACATGACCTAGTCTCTGAACCGGGGGTCCGAGTTAACCTTAAACCGTACCGAATCCCAGAGGCCAAAAGAAAGGCTATAAGTTTAGAGGTTAAAAAAATGCTAAAACTAGGTGTAATTGAGGAATCCCAAAGTGGGTGGAACAGCCCTATAGTCTTAGTCCCAAAGCCAGATGGTACAACAAGGTTTTGTAATGACTACCGGAAACTAAACGCGGTGTCAAAATTTGATACTTATCCTATGCCCAGGGTAGATGAACTTGTAGAGAGACTGGGCAAAGCCCGATATCTCACAACCCTAGACCTAACAAAAGGGTACTGGCAGGTTCCCCTCACAGAAAGGGCAAAAGAAAAGACAGCCTTCTCAACCCCAGACGGCCTCTTTCAGTATAAGGTGTTGCCTTTTGGCTTACATGGAGCTCCCGCCACATTCCAAAGAATGATGGATAAAATTTTAAAACCACATGCTCGGTATGCTGCCGCCTACCTGGATGATGTGGTAATCCATAGTGAAGATTGGCAATCCCACCTTCCAAAGGTCCAAGCTGTGCTTGACGCAGTCCGGTCTGCTGGACTAACTGCTAACCCCGCTAAATGCACTATTGGTCTGGAGGAGGCCAAGTATCTGGGATATTCTATTGGCAGAGGTTTACTCAAACCCCAAACACTCAAAGTGGAGGCGATACAAAATTGGCCAAGGCCAGTTACAAAAAAACAAGTAAGGACCTTTTTGGGGTTAATTGGGTACTATAGAAGGTTTATTCCCAATTTTGCAACTAAGGCAACCCCACTAACTGACCTCACAAAAGCAAGAGGACCGCTAATGGTAAAGTGGTCCCCCGAAACCGAACAGGCCTTTAGAAGCCTGAAAGAAGCTCTCTGTGCCCAACCAGTGTTGGTCACACCTGACTTCTCCAAAGAGTTCGTAGTCCAAACCGACGCATCTGAGGTAGGGCTGGGGGTGGTACTCTCCCAGGAGTCTCAAGGTGAGGAGCACCCCATCCTTTATTTAAGTAGGAAACTAAATCCCCAGGAGAAAAATTACTCCATAGTAGAGAAAGAGTGTCTCGCAATAAAGTGGGCTGTAGAGACGCTCAAATACTACCTGTTGGGGAGAAAATTCCGGTTGGTCACAGATCATGCACCCCTTACCTGGATGTGTCAAAACAGGGAAAAGAATGCTAGAGTGACCAGGTGGTTCCTAAGCCTACAACCCTTTAAATTTTCTGTGGAACACAGGTCAGGGCACAAACATGGCAATGCTGACGGGTTGTCAAGGATGCACTCCCTAATATCCATGGTCGCTCATCCCTCGAGGTCTGAGCTGGGGGGGAGGATATGTGACAGAAACCAGGGGATGGTAATAAATTCCGTATATAGGGCTCCCAGGATACTAGACAGTTTCTATCCTGTTTGGCCTGGGAGTGCAGCCTTATAATACATACACTCCATCCCACAGTTTGGCAAGCGCTGGAACTGAGGGATGAGAGATCCTGACCAGAGTTTGTCTGCTGCCTGATTTCTGTCACCTGTCATGCTAATTAGGAATCAGGTATGAAAGACTGATTTCCTGTTTGCTCTGCTCTCCCCACAAGAGCCAGGAGGCTGGAAGGCTGCTGAACTACAGAGGGGAGAAGCCTCTTCCCCAAACAGGTTCAATCTTTCTGTTCATTTGTGTAAGACTGCAAAAGTACCGTGTTTTGATGTTGGAAGTGGAAAAGCCACTTCCAACCCTGAGTCAGGGATATCTAAGTTAAGTTATCGCTCAGGTGAGCAGCTTTTGTTTTGATCTGTTTTCTGTTGTATGCACTGTGGCAGTCTCAGTGCCTGGGACTGAATAAACCAGGCATAGCCTGTTTAAAGGAACAGTACGTGACGCCTCATCATTTAACCTACCCTAAAAGACCGTGTTCTAAACAGTCCCGGACAAACGACGGAGCCCCGGAGTAAGCCGTTTGTCACAATATATATATATATATATATATATATATATATATATATATATATATATATATATACACACGTTATATACACACCCATGATAAACCAATATACAGTACAAATAAATGTAGAAGGGTTATCAAAAGCACTGTCCTACAACCAAACACTTCTCCATACATACACACTAAATTAAAATCAATTTCCTTTAATATTCATAACTGATCTCTCAATCTAAATCATCACTAAACCTCTGAAAAGCCATTTAAACAACTTACATTCCAATATAAATGATGCCTAAATATCTATGCACCATATACATTCTGCAAATTAATCAACCAAGTAAACAAAAATCAATTAGCAATCATTATTTACATCCCTAAACAATTCACACTAGATCCCGAACAATAAAACCATTAACAAATTCACGCCTAGAGCGGAACAATTAAGCCTTTGAAAAAATATAAGTACCGACAAAAATACAACCTTTACAAACCAAGCCTATCCCTGACCTTCCTCAAACACACAATACAATACCAAGGAATACATCTATCTAATTTTAAAATACTTTAAACTCACAATAAAGCATAGCAGCATACACAAAATAATTTAAAACACATCTAATCCAGCTTTTAAAACAACATCATTTCTTACCCTGTACTGTACTGTATGTATATATCTCTCTAGACATATATACATACATACAGTGGCAAGAAATGATATACCACAAAAAAAAATACACATGTTAGAAAACCTTTTGAAAAAATTAACAAGTTAAATAAAATACATTTCTTCACTGTAGTTCACTTACCATTACTTGCCCCCACCGACTCCCGTTGCGCAGCTTACTCACGAACCAATCCACGATCAGGAACCCATAAAATAAAAAACCATAAAATAATAAACATTAAACTAAAAATCCAAATCAATCCACGGGTCTTCTATCTGTAATCCATCTTCATCTGTGTTCTTCTTTCTTCTATCTCCTTCCAGCGGGGCGGGGCGGGGTCTTCTACCCGTCTGCGGCCACGCCCTGGTCTTCTTTCTTGGCCGGAGGTCCTTCCTCCGCGGCGTCTGCCTTCAAAATGAGACGACATAGGCTTTTAAAGGCCTATGACGTCACATTTTGCGTCATGGTTCCCACGGTCCTGATTGGGCCGTGAAATCCATGTGTTTTGGCCGACAAAAAAAAAATGATGATGTCACTTAAAGGGAATGAAAGCACAGCCAATCAGAATGGTTTGCTTCAATTGCCTTTAAGATGACGTCATGAAAAGGCACATGGCCGCCATCACATGGTATGGTAGCCAATCAGAGTAGGGATAAAGTTCCCACGCTCTGATTGGCTACCATACCATGTGAGGGCGGCCATGTGCCTTTTCATGACGTCATCTTAAAGGCAATTGAAGCAAAGCCATTCTGATTGGCTGTGCTATCATTCCCTTTAAGTGACGTCATCATTTTTTTTTTTGTCGGCCAAAACACATGGTTTTCACGGCCCAATCTGGACCGTGGGAACCATGACGCAAAATTTGACGTCATAGGCCTTTAAAAGCCTATGTCGTCTCATTTTGAAGCCAGACGCCGCGGAGGAAGGACCTCCGGCCAAGAAAGAAGACCAGGGCGTGGCCGCAGACGGGTAGAAGACCCCGCCCCGCCCCGCTGGAAGGAGGTAGAAGAAAGAATAACACAGATGAAGATGGATTACAGATAGAAGACCCGTGGATTGATTTGGATTTTTAGTTTAATGTTTATTATTTTATGTTTTTTTATTTTATGGGTTCCTGATCGTGGATTGGTTCATGAGAAAGCTGCGCAACGGGAGTCTGTGGGGGCAAGTAATGGTAAGTGAACTACAGTAAAGGAATGTATTTTATTTAACTTGTTAATTTTTTCAAAAGGTTTTTTAACATGTGTATTTTTTTTTTGTGGTATATCATTTCTTGCCACTGTATGTATGTATATATGTCTAGAGAGATATATACATACAGTACAGTACAGGGTAAGAAATGATGTTGTTTTAAAAGCTGGATTAGATGTGTTTTAAATTATTTTGTGTATGCTGCTATGCTTTATTGTGAGTTTAAAGTATTTTAAAATTAGATAGATGTATTCCTTGGTATTGTATTGTGTGTTTGAGGAAGGTCAGGGATAGGCTTGGTTTGTAAAGGTTGTATTTTTGTCGGTACTTATATTTTTTCAAAGGCTTAATTGTTCTGTTCTAGGTGTGAATTTGTTAATGGTTTTATTGTTCGGGATCTAGTGTGAATTGTTTAGGGATGTAAATAATAATTGCTAATTGATTTTTGTTTACTTGGTTGATTAATTTGCAGAATGTATATGGTGCATAGATATTTAGGCATCATTTATATTGGAATGTAAGTTGTTTAAATGGCTTTTCAGAGGTTTAGTGATGATTTAGATTGAGAGATCAGTTATGAATATTAAAGGAAATTGATTTTAATTTAGTGTGTATGTATGGAGAAGTGTTTGGTTGTAGGACCGTGCTTTTGATAACCCTTCTACATTTATTTGTACTGTATATTGGTTTATCATGGGTGTGTATATAACGTGTGTATATATATATATATATATACTGTATATATCTCTCTCTCTCTCTCTCTTTCTCTCTGTCTCTCTGTATATATATACAGTATATATATATAGTTGCATGATGAAGCCACAGTACAAATTCATGGGTGAGGGTGGGTATCGGGCCTGTGTGGCTTAACCCCTTAATCACCTTTGCGGTTATTATCTGATAAGGTTTTTAAGGGGTTAATTGATATCTGAATGTAATTGCAATGTATTGGCTTTTGATTTTTGTTTACTTGGTTGATTCATTTGCAGAATGTATATGGTGCATAGATTTTATGCATCATATATATTGGAATGTGAGGTTTTTCATTGGTTTGTGATGATATACAGTAGATTGTGAGATCAGTTAGGATTTTTAAAGGAAATTGATTTTAATGTAGTGTCTGTATGGAGAAGTGTTTTGTTGTAGGGCAGTATGCTTTTGATAACCCTTCTACATTTATTTGTACTGTATATTGGTTTATCATGGGTGTGTATATAACGTATGTATATATATATATATATATACTGTATATATCTCTCTCTCTCTTTCTCTCTGTCTCTCTGTATATATATATATATATACAGTATATATATATATTGTTGCATGATGAAGCCACAGTACAAATTCATGGGTGAAGGGTGGGTATCGGTCCTGTGTGGCTTAACCCCTTAATTACCTTTGCGGTTATTATCTGATAAGGTGTTTAAGGGGTTAATTGATATCTGAATGTAATTGCAATGTATTGGCTTTGCATTTGCTATGTATGTTGTGGACAAGACAAGGATTTTGCTGGCAACGGACACTTCGTATTGATGAGGTCAGTAGTACTTTATTTATTTGTATATGCTAGTTAATGTTTTTAATAATTGGGCAATTAATCTATTATCCATATCTGGATAATAGTTATTTTGCACATTATTGTACTGTAGGTGTTGGGGGGGAGGGTGTATGCATTGAATGTATAGGCCAGGTTTATTTTTTTTACATTCAGGGTTTGATTCCGTGGTTCTGCGTGGGGCCTATGGAGACCACCTCCGGGTATTCTCGGGTATCCCAAGGGTATCAGGCTGGTGCTTCCACGGGTGACACATGTGGGGATGATGATGTGTGGTCCCACTTCTGTGGGGGCACCGCGGACCCGTAGTCTGCGGGGATGACGATGTGTGGTCCCACTTCTGTGGGGGCACCGCCGACCCGTAGGTGCGGGGATGATGATGTGTGGTCCCACTTCTGTGGGGGCACCGCGGACCCGTAGTGAGCACCCGTGAGTTCCCCAGACCCCCGATGGAACCACCCGAGGCCCCGCAGACACATGTGGGTTTGACCCGGGGCTTCCAGACATCCTTGGGCCTACCGTGGGGACCCAATTGCGGCCCACGGTTCCCCAAGGAGACCACCTGGGTGCCATGGTGCTGGCAGGATCCACCAGCAGGCCTCCAGAACCTGTGTAAAAAGGGCTGCTGGTAAACTGTAGGTCTGTCCAGGTGCCCTGCCAGCCCACCGGGGACTAGCGTGGGGCTGCATTATGAATCCTGTATGTAAAAGGATAAATCTTGAATTTATGGGGGGGGGCACAGGGGGTGGGCAATGTATTTAATTAAAATAATGCTGTTTATTGTGGGTCATTGTACTGTTTTTATTGTGGGTACTGGGGGTGGGGTTTTTCCCCAACGGTATGTGGGTAGGCCTCCCTTGTGGGTACTGACTGGGTGGTTAGGCCTCATGGATGGGGGGTTAGTATGGGAGGGTATGTAGGCATCCCGAGTGGTGGGCGAGGGTGGGTTAACCCCTTCATGACTGTAGCGGTTCATAACCGCTATGGTGATTAAGGGGTTAGGGGACATTACTTTGGATGTTTTAATTTTTGTCTCTGTTTTGCAGAAGCGGAGGGGCCATGGCCAGGATGGGGGGGTAACGTTATGTGGGTAGGGGGTGAGGGTGGTTAGACCTCACAGTATGCACATTGGGTCCCCCCCCCTCCCCACATTTACATACACTGCACTGACAGCAATGCAGGGAGGGAGATTTACTGTAACAGAAACATCTCTCTGCCTTCAGTGTAATCTGTTTAAAGACCCCTCCCCCCTCCCTAATGTTTCTGTTAAATGTCTCTGCCTTCAGTGTAATCTGTTTAACAGAAACATTAGGGGGGAGGGGGCTTTACATCTCTCTGCCTTCAGTGTAATCTGTTTAACAGAAACATTAGGGGGGAGGGGGCTTTAAACAGATTACACTGAAGGCAGGGAGATACAGGGAATGTACTGTATTGTTCATCATGTATTTTGTTTATTGCAATGCTGTGTATAATGTATAAGGTTTTTTACAATTAGATAGATGTAATCCTTGGTATTGTAAGGGTTAGCTTTGGTTTTAAATTGTGTTTTCTGGTTGGTACTTACTGTATATATTGATTTTTGTTTACTTGATTGGTTAAAATAGTTGACTTGTTTGGAAGTGTTTGTATTTACTGGTAGAGTAGCTTGCAATTATATTGTTAACATTCATTTGCAGAATGTATATGGTGCATAGATTTTATGCATCATTTATACAATGTAAATGCAATGTACTGTGTGGATTGGAATGTTATGTTTTATATTGTAAGATCAGTTAGGATTATTAAATAGATTATTATTATTGTCTGTATAGAGAAGCGTTATTTGTAGGACAGTATGATTTTGATAACCATTCTACAGTACATGTATTTGTATATTGGTTCATCATATGTGTGTATATACTGTGTGTATATATATACTGTATATATCTATATCTATATATATATATGTATGTATACAGTATATATATATACACATTATATACTGTATATATATATATATGTATGTATACAGTATATATATACACATTATATACTGTATATGTATAGGGATTGTTATTATATATATACTGTATATATATACATTATATATATACAGTATATATGTATTTCTCTTCATGTATTTATTTATTTATTTAGTTTTTTTTTTAATTGTGGGGCTGCTGTGCGTGAATTTTTTTTATTGGGGTAGCGGGGGTGAGGGGGGTGTTTGGCCCTTGGTGTGAGTTTAGGACTTGCAGCAGTAGCACAATTAATAAATAAATCTAAATAAATAAATAAATAAATGAATATAAATAAATACATTTAAAATACATTTTTATTGATAGTGTAGATGTGCAGAGGGTCTCCGGAGCTGAACCGCGTTGGTTTCAGGTCTGGGGACCCCCTGCTCCCCGAGATACAGGCCCCTTTAGGGGGTGCCGGTATCCCTCTGCTCTGCTTGGTTTACAGGCCGCGATCACGTGATCGGGACCTTTAAACCAGGCAGAGGGATACCGGCACCTCATAAAGGGGGCTCTATCTCGGGGGGCAGGGGTCCCCCGACGTGAAACCAGTGCGGCTCAGCTCCGGAGACCCCCTGCACATCTACACTATCAATAAAAATGTATTTAAAATAATTTTTAATGTGCCGATGTTTGCGCAGAGAGAGAGCAGCGGATCTCTCTCTGCTGCAAATACATCTCGCCCCGCCGCCCATACAGTAGTATCATTTATGTATGTGCATATACAGTACTGTATGTGTACAGTACTGTATGTTAGGGGTTATAGGGTAGTTGTTATACAGTATATTATTATATCCAGTATATATACTGCATTACAATTCATTATAGAGGACGGCTTCAAAGAGAACAGCTCGCAAGCGCCACCATGTGTTTTTACACGGCATTGCAGTATTGCAGCCAGCCGGAATAAAATGCTTAAATCCCTGCCGGGAAAATAACTCAATGCACTCTGGCAGAAAACGATCAGAAACCGGAATACACCCGGGTATACCCGAATTCGCGGGACTAGCCGAGCGAGAATAAAGTGTGTCGCCACTGTATGTATGTCTAGAGAGATATATACATACAGGCTAAGAAATGATAGTGTATGAAAAGCTTGCTTTGCACTATTTTAAATGATTGTGGCTATGCTGCTATGCATAGATGTGTGTTCAATGTATTTTATAATTAGATAGATGTAATTTTTGGGCTTCTATGCTGTACTTTAGATCATGGTTAGGCTTGCTTTTGTATATTGTAATTTTTTGGTGTCCTATTTTGTATGATGGTATCTTGTTCTCTTTAACGTTTGCTATAATTAATTGTGTAATTGGTATGGATGCTATTTTAGGGTTAGGGATTGGCATTTGATGCTTTAGATTGGATGATTACATTTGATTTGTTTAGGAAATTGCAATGTATTTCATTGAGGATGTTATGGATAAGAGGTATTTTTATTGGAGCATGTTTTTGTTAACCCTGACACATTTATTTGCATATTGGTTCATCAATATATATATATATATATATATATATATATATATATATATATATATATATATATATATATATATATATATATATATATATAGTTTCTTTTATTTTTATTTAATTTTTTTCATGATGAAGCCACTGTACAAAGGAATGTGTGAAAGGTGGGTATGTGGCCAGGATGGCTTAACCCCTTAATTACCTTTGCGGTTAGTACCCGATAAGGTGATTAAGGGGTTCATTGATATGTGAATGTCATTGCAATGTATTGGCTATGTATTATTTTGGCAACGGACCACAAGGATGATGCTGGCGACGGGGCCTTCTTATTGATGAGGTCAGTAGAATTTTCTTTATTTTACTATGCTAGTTAATGTGTTAAATAATGGCCAAATAATGTATTATCCCTATCTGGATAATAGTTATTTGGCACATTATTGTACTGTATGTGTTGGGGTGGGGGGAGGGGGTATTGGCCCCAAGGGTATGTGGTAGGCTCCCTTGTGGGTAGTGGGTGAGGGTGGTTAGGCCTCATGGGGTGGGGGGTAGTGGGGGAGGGTATGTGGGTGATGGTGGGTTAACCCCTTAATGACTGTAGCGGTTAATAACCGCTATGGTGATTAAGGGGTTAGGAGACACTACATTGGATGTTTTTATTCTTCTGTCTGTTTTGCAGAAGCGGATGGGGCATTAGCAGGATGAAGATGATGATGGCCTTCATCGTGGCAGCCGGACATGGGTGAGTGCTATATGTATTTAATGTATGAAGGAAGACCTAATTTCCTTGCCTATGCTTCAGAACTGAGAGGAGCCTTTCCTCTGCCAAGAAAACTGAAGCCTTGTAACTGGATACACCATCTGCACCGTTTTGCAGCAGACTTCCCCGGGAAGCTTTCACGCCCTGCCACTGTTATCTCCGATCTTTGATGAACTTTTCAGGCCTGGTAGACGAACGAAATGAAACGTAACACAAGCCAGGTTTCAAATTTGTCTCAGTTTATTACTCATAGGGTAATGACTTTTATACAGAAAAAAGAAGATATTGGTTAGAGGCGTATTATAGGCGTAACATAGGCGTAACATAGGCGTATCCTAGCTGTGTCTTGGGCGTAGCTTTGATTAGAGGCGTGATTTAGGGGCAGGACATATTAGTGGCGTGACTTTTGGGACGTGTCTTTCCCAATACAAACAATGTCTGAATACATAGTTTATTCATTGTCTGTTATCAAAAGAGACCTTGAGTCTTTAGCAACTATATAACACTATTTTGCTTCTTGCAGAGAACCATTCTATTATATTCTAACTAAAACATCAGGAAATTGACAACACAAAAGTATCGTAGTAATATCCTGACCAGGAAGAAAGGAAATGCAATTTGGCAGAAACTGAGTGCATTAAGGAATTATATTTCAGCAAAAGGCTGACTACAGAATCTTAACTAGTTATGACCAGAAAAAATGGAAGCTAAACATGAGTGCAGATTCTGGCCTGACATATTGGTCCTAACAATGTATTTATTGTTGTTTATATATTTTAAATGGACAACTGCACTATTATCCATTTGTGGATAATAGTAATGTTGCCCATTACTGTATTGTATATTGTGTATTGCAATGTTTATTGGGGCAATTGTCCCCAATAAACATACTATTATGCGTTAACCCCTTCATTGCCTTAGCGGCTATCCGCTATGGTAATGAAGCAGCATTAATGTATTTTAATAATATTGTGAGGGAGCAGGGGGTCCCTTGGGCTGAACCGCATTGATTTGTGGCTCAGAGACCCCCTGCTTCCCGAGTTACAGGCCCCGGTTTGGGGCATCGGTTATAATGTCGACGCCATATTTATTGCGGGCACGTAGCGTATGGGACGCTATAAACATGGCGGCGTCACTGCCCACCCGATCACACATTCCGGGGCCTGTAACTCGGGAAGCAGGGAGTCCCTGGTCCATAAAGCAATGCGGTTCAGCTTAGGGGACCCCCTGCTCACTGTACAGTATTATTAAAATATATTCATGCTGCTTCGTTACCATAGCAGATAGCCGCAAAGGTAAGGAATGAGTGTTTATTGATATGTGTGTTTTATTCATAGTGTAGATGTGCAGAGGGTCTCCGGAGCTGAACCGCTTTGGTTTTAGGTCCGGGGACCCCTGCTTCCCGAGATACAGGCCCCTTTATGGGGTGCCGGTATCCCTCTGTTTTGTTTACATTCCGCGGTCACGTGATCGGGACCTTTAAAACAAGCAGAGGGATACCGGCACCTCATAAAGGGGCCTGTATCTCGGGAAGCAGGGGGTCCTCGTACCTGAAACAAATGCGGTTCAGCTCCGGAGACCCCCTGCACATGTACACTATGAATATAAATGGTTTATAAAATAATTTATAATATGCCGATGTTTGCGCAGAGAGAGCGGCGGATCTCTCTCTGCTGCAGACAGATCTCGGCAGAGGACGGCTTCTCGCCAGCTTCTCGCCAGGCAGCCGTCTCGCCACCGGTTACTAGCCATTTTATCAAATGGTGGTGGCGCATTCATTCGCCAGGGATTCGGCCCTTACAGCATACAGCGAGTTTAACACGCCAAAAACATGGCTAATTGCAAAACTGGCTAATGCATTTTTTCGCTGCTTACTGCATAGACCCCTTAGTGTTTGAAAGCCATGCGGCTTACTCCGCCATTTCGGTCAATGGTACTGCACCGACACACTTTATTCGAGCAAATGCCCGGTTTGTACCTGGCAGAAACCTGGAATCCGCCGCTGCTCACCTCTTGCATGCTGCGTTGCGTTTGCCTTCCCAGCCACGGTTCATGCCTGGCTGACGGGCGGCTGATCTGTTAAATGATAACGAGAAGAATTTACTAGGCTGCAATGTTTCGTTTGTCCACCAGATGGCATAAACTCATGACTTAAGTAATGTGTGGGCTTTGCAAGTTGTTTCGTTTACAAAAAAAGTTACTTTATCCCAGTACAGTATGCTACAGTATTGTAACTTGTCCTTGAGACTGAAGGAAGAGTTGCAAAAAATGTATCAATTTAGGCTTTACATACAGTACTGTATTAAATAAAGACAAAGATCATTTTCACTTACACTATTCTACAGAGACATGAGTGTTCAAGTGGAGCCCGCTTTCCAAAAACCTGACAGAAGTTATGCTTATTTGATATGGGCCGCTATTAATGCAACAGAGGATAAGATGGCAACAGTTGTTCAAATTTATCAGTATTTTATCGAAAACTATGACTTTTACAGATTTTCGCCAACTCCTCATTTGTGGAAGCATGCAATAAGGAAAAGGTTATGTAGTGACCCCTGTTTTCACCGTATTGAGCCCCAATTTGTTGGAGGGTATTGGTGTGTGTCACAGGGTTTTTCCCGTATCTATGATAATGGAGGCGGCAAAAGGCGAAGGGTCGTGTTAAAACGAAATAAGAAGCGACAGTCCCTGCCAAGCAATGCGCCAGAACCAGAACCAGAACCAGCAGCAGCACCAGCTTATCATCATGGTCCCGCCGTCGGTGACAACTCTGAGATGGATTTCGCAGCCAGTTTTGATGAAGCTTGCATGTACCTAAGCGATTTCCCGCTGACTACAGGTGGGCTAGTCCCTCTGCAAACTATCGACGTGGGTGATGATGAAAGCTGGACTGGAAGTGGGCCGGCGCCGGCGCAAGCTGAATGGGAAATTTAGTAATACTGTACAGTATGGTGAGTACTGTATTTTTGCCGTATTATTTTGGTGGGGCTGGCTGGGTACTTCTTTAGGGGGCTGACCATTACTGTACATTAAAACTTTTCATTTTGTTTTTCCTCAGAAAAGAAAACGGCTAATGGGGGGATTTCGATGGATTATATTGTACTGTATGCTGATGTTTTCCGGCCATACAGTATACTGTGTAATAAACCCGAATAAATAAAACTATGCATTTATTCTACAGTACATGTTCAGTAAATTACTGCACATACTGGGGGCGAGATGTGTTTGCAGCAGAGAGAGATTTAATAATATTGTACAGTGAGCAGGGGGTTCCCTGAGCCAGAAATTAATGCTCAGGGAACCCCCCCCCCCCCTTCTCCTGATCAATATTATTAAAAATACGGAAAATGCTGCGTCATTACCATAGCGGATAGCCGCTAAGGCAATGAAGGGGTTAACCCACCGTGCCCGCTTTATTGTGTGTCGTGGGGATGGGTGAGGGGGGTATTTGGCCCTTGGTGTGAGTTTAGGACTTGCGGGAGGGGGGGGGTTGCGGGTGCACTTAACCCCTTCACGACCGTAGCAGTTAATACCGCTACGGTCATGAAGGGGTTAAGCCCTCCCGCTACCCCCCCCCCCCCCGCAAGCCCTCCCCAACCATCGTTGGGGCGAATACCCCATTCACCCACCCTCCCGCAACCCACAACAATAAAATACACACAGCAGCCGCCAAAAAATAAATAAATAAATGACAATAAATACATTTGAAATACATTTTTATTGATAGTGTAGATGTGCAGGGGGTCTCCGGAGCTGAACCGCGTTGGTTTTAGGTCTGGGGACCCCGTGCCCCCCGAGATACAGGCCCCTTTAAGGGGTGCCGGTATCCCTCTGTGTTTAAAGGTCCCGATCACGTGACCGCGGCCTGTAAACCAAGCAGAGCAGAGGGATACCGGCACCCCCTAAAGGGGCCTGTATCTCGGGGGGCACGGTGTCCCCAGACCTGAAACCTGTGCGCTTCTGCTCTGGAGACCCTCTGCACATGTACAGTATCAATAAAACACATACAATATACAGTATAAATAAACACTCGTTCTTTACCTTAGCGTCTATGCGCTATGGTAAAGAAGCATTATTTTAATAATATTGTACAGTGAGCAGGGGGTTCCCTGAGCCAGAAATTAATGCTCAGGGAACCCCCCCCCCTGCTCCTGATCAATATTATTAAAAATACGGAAAATGCTGCGTCATTACCATAGCGGATAGCCGCTAAGGCAATGAAGGGGTTAAGGCATAATAAACAATTAATACATTCAATACATATTTTTCACGTCTGTGTTAAAACTCCCTGCCTTCTCTCTAATCTATGTAAAACCCCCTCCCCCTATTCTCGCTTTTAAAACGCCCTGCCTTCTCTCTAATCTATGTAAAATCCCCTCCCCCTATTCTCGCTTTTAAAACGCCCTGCCTTCTCTCTAATCTATGTAAAACCCCCTCCCCCTATCCCCCTATTGTGTGTGTGCGTTAAGCTTCCCTGCAAGCTATGTAAAAAAAACCTCCCCCTATTGTGTGTGTGTGTGTTAAATCTGCCTGGCCTGTGTTTCTGAGTGCTGAGTGCTCTGCGTTAAAGGCCCCGATCACGTGATCGCAGCCTGTAAACCAAGCAGAGCAGAGGGATACCGGCACCCCCTAAAGGGGCCTGTATCTCGGGGGGAACGGGGGCCCCAGACCTGAAACCTGTGCGCTTCAGCTCCGGAGACCCCCTGCACATCTACACTATCAATTAAAATGTATTTCAAATGTATTTATTGTCATTTATTTATTTATTTATATTTATTTATTAATTGTGCTGCTGCTGCAAGTCGTAAACTCACACCAAGGGCCAAACACCCCCCTCACCCCCAATAAAAAAAATTCACGCACAGCAGCCCCACAATTAATAAATAAATCTAAATAAATAAATAAATAAATACATGAAGAGAAATAAATATATACTGTACAGTATATACTTTGTATATATATACACTGTATATATATATACTCTATATATATACAGTATACATATATACACTGTTTATATATATATATATATATATATATATATATATATATATATATATATATATATATATATATATATATATATACAGTATATACATACATACTGTATGTGAGTGAAAAGAGAAAAAAGTAACCCGTATGGGAGCACTCAGGTATGCAATTGATATATTTGTTTATTTATTTGACACAGTGCAAAAAGGGATGAATAAACAGTACATGATTTAAAAACACTTAAAAAAGAGGCATGGACCCCTGTCACGGGTGTTACCCTTAAACACTAATGAACAGCACTAGGGAACGACACACACTGTCAACCCTAAACATGAAAAGGATAGTGACTCAAAAAACACTAGGGAGAATCAAAGTGAATCACAATAGGTTACTGGGTTCAAAGGCACCTACTGTATACAACGCTAAGGATAATGCACACTACACACCAAAAGGTAGACTTGTCAAAGTATAAATGACAGTCTCAAAGCATCACACATCTGCATTAGCATACAGTAATACAGTATAACCAATGCCTACAGCACAAATCATGTGTAGGAAAGGTGGTAAGGTGGAATGAAATCCCTAGATGTGTAGAGCAATGAAGTTAATGAATAGCATACAGTACTGTATAAAGGAAAATAGCTTATGAACGCCTATTGAATAACCTACAGTAGTGTTTGTTATCAGTGTCCCTAGTGAAAAAATAAATGAAAGGTCACAGTCCAGAAAAATAGTTTGCATAAGTGCTGGGTAGCATAGTTATACTGTATACATGTATATACATACTGTATACATACAGTATATACAGTATGTATGTATATATATATATATATATATATATATATATATATATATATATATATATATATATATATATATATATATATATATATATATATACACACACACATGATGAACCAATAGTACAAATACATGTAGAATGGTTATCAAAATCATACTGTCCTACAGATAACGCTTCTCTATACAGACAATAATAATAATCCATTTAATAATCCTAACTTATTTTACAATATAAAACATAACATTACAATACACACAGTACATTGCATTTACATTGTATACTGTAAATGATGCATAGCATTAAATCTATGCACCATATACAGTACTGTACATTCTGCAAATGAATGTTAACAATATAATTGCAAGCTACTCTACCAGTAAACACAAACACTTCCAAACAAGTCAACTACAGTATTTTAACCAATCAAGTAAACCAAAATCAATATATACTGTAAGTACCAACCAGAAAAGACCATTTAAACCCAAACTAACCCTTACAAAACCAAGGATTACATCTATCTAATTGTAAAAAACCTTATACATTATACACAGCATTGTTTAAAGCCCCGTCCCCCCTAATGTTTCTGTTAAGCAGATTACAATGAAGGAGAGAGAGATAAAGGCCTAAACCCCCTTCCCCCCGAATTTTGTGTTAAACAGATTACAATGAAGGGAGAGAGAGAAAAAAGCCTAAAGCCCCTTCCCCCCTAATGTTTCTGTTAAACAGATTACAATGAAGGGAGAGAGAGATAAAGGCCTAAAGCCTTACCTGCATTGGTAAACCCTCCCTGCATTGGTAAACCCTCCCTGCATTGATGTCGTGCAGTGTATGTAAATGTGGGGAGGGGGGGGGCCCAATGTGCATAATGTACTGTGAGTTCTAACCACCCTCACCCCCTACCCACATACTGTACCCTTACCCCCCCCCCCCATCCTGGCCATGGCCCCTCACGCACAGCAGCTCCACAATGAATAAATAAATCTAAATAAATACATGAAGAGAAATAAATATATACTTTATATATAAATGTGAGTTTATAAATAAAATAAAGAATATTATTTCTAGGGGCCCTAGAACAGAAGTTCCCACGCCAATTGCGCGCTCATTGCTCTTTTTTTGCTCTTTTTTTACAATGTTGCTGGTCTTGCGGCTTTGCAGTCTGCAAGCAAAAAGCGCAAAGTGTATGAAGTCTGGGTGAGCGCTTTCCACATTTGATGCCTACGGCACCTTCCCATTTCTACACACTTCAATACCTGCACAGTTGGTAGCGCTTTCCATCCCAGCTACCATTCTGGATATTCACCTCTCACAGGCCATTCTTGCCCGAGTCTGTCCTATCAGACAGGGGCATTAACCTGTATCCACACCACCTGGACAATTTCTCTCTGTCAGAGACTTGTGCTATTTATTTTATATATTTTTGTGTAATTATTCATGCAATTTTATGCTCATTTCATATGTGGTTTTCAACATAAAGTGGCTGCTGGGCCTGATCCTAACTCATACAGTATACAGTAGCGCTTCCCTGTTTGTTTGTTTATTGCAAGCAAAAAGCAGTCTGTCGTACTGAGTGTGAGATAAATTACTGTATTTATCAGTGTTGATCAAAGAGAGTTGATCAGAAGGATTCCCCTTATAAAGTATACAGCACTCTATTGTCATTCTTACAGTACTGTATACTGTAGTAAAGGGTAGACAACACATGGTCTTGCAGTATACTGTATTACTAAAAATCTGTCAGGTTGACCAGAATCACTGCGGATATCAGAAAATAATACAATTTTATTAATTCTACGTAGAATTAATAAAATTGTATTATTTTCCGATATCCGCAGTGATTCTGGTCAACCTGACAGATTTTTAGTAATACAGTATACTGCAAGACCATGTGTTGTCTACACTTTACTACAGTATACTGTATGAATGACAATAGAGTGCTGTATACTTTATAAGGGGAATCCTTCTGATCAACTCTCTTTGATCAACACTGATAAATATCATATTTATACCCCTTTAGCACCTGTCGTTCCATCCTATGCACCCATTTACTGTACAATGGTGATTGCGGTCGTATTCACGTACTTTATGTGAGATAAATGAAGCAGTTCTTTTATTGCTGAAGTCGCTACAAAAAACTTTTATTTACAAATACAGTACAATACAATGGTGAAACATTTCAAGTTAACAGCAATTCAAAACATCAACACACAATAATACATACTGTACAGTACTGTATGATTATTTATTTATAATACAGTATACAGCTCTGTACTGTATACAGTATGCAGTATACAGTATACTGTACTATATTTGGGCCTTGTCTTTGGGGGTTTATTCATGCAATTATTAGGGTGACCTGCCGTTGGAAATACTGACACAGTACAATCCTACAGCTACACCACCCACCCCCTCCAGTACAATCCTACAGCTACACCACCCACCCCCTCCCTTAGAGTTTTTAATCCCTCCCTGGCCAAGCATAAATCGTCTGGCTAATCCAATCCAAGCCATTGTTTTGTTAATCTGGCCCTGGGCTGGCTACGGTAACAAGATTCAGCAGGAGGCCAGCCAGAGTACTGTATCATCCCACCATCCACCTTCCTTAGAGGGAGGCCTGCCTGCTTTGGAAAAATCCCCTCTCGAATTTGAAATGTAAATCTGATGTGCATCCGTTTGCTTACAGTAACTGTTCTGTTCAGAACAGCCACTGCTTCTAAATTACTGAAAATATACAGGATAAATATACAGTAATGTGAAATAATCGTACAATATACAGTAATGTGAAATAATAGTACAGTAGTTCATTGAGAGAGGAGAGGTTTTGTGTACATCATTACTGCTGTTTATATACTGTACATTTGACTGCACAAGCAGATTTGACGAACACAAGGCCCCCCCTCCCCCTTGGGCACCCTTTTTCCTGGAACGACAAAAAAACAAAACTTTGTTCAGTTACTGTACTGTACTGTATGTGCGTACTGTATTATGGTAGAACTACTGTACAGTAGGTGGCTGGTGCAGCTTTCTCTGGAAAGAAAAAAATGGAGCAGTTAGTAGGCAGTTACTGTTGTACTGTCAAACTAGTCTACTGTACTGTATACTGGAACTACTGTATACTCTGACTATTGGGAAAGAAAAAATCTGTGCCACACTTACCTGTATCATACTGTACTTACTGTACAATACTACAGCACTGTACTACTTTCCTGATGCTTGCCCATTGCGCGCGATGACAATGGGCAACACAGTGGCAATATGGTCTATATATTTATTGCATCGTTCCACGGTGAGTACATCGTTCCAAAAACTCATTATGGCTGTATACAACTCGTCCTTCTTGGAGGGTTTCGCCACTTTACGGATGTGGTCCTTCAGCTGATGCCAGACCATTTCGATCGGATTGAAGTCTGGCGATCTGTGATTGGAAAGAAAGGACAATTAGTTTAAGAGATACAGTACACAGTAAAAACAGTGGGGAACATATAAATGCACTTACTCCGCTGGCGTCTTCACCCAGTTGATGCCGCGCTCAAGGATATGCGCCGTCGACGCGGTGTGCTTGGGATCATTGTCCTGGTAAAAGCGATGACCATTGGGAAAGTCTTGTGTGATGTATCGCACTATCACGGGCACAATGTTGTCTTGGAAGAAATCTTTATTCATGATTCCTATAGCAAGAAAAGAAAAGTGCTCAATAGTACAGTACAGTGCATACGGTAAGGCAACACTAGTCAAGTACAGTGCATTAGGCGGCATTATATTTGAGAAATTGTACCTTCAAAGACGACAATGCATCCCGGTCCACGCCTAGAGATGGCACCCCACACATGCAGCTTCACAGGGTGTTTTGGCCGTGGCTTCAAAGTTATGCGGCCTTTTTTGTGGAACGCAAATCTTGCAAATCTCTCCAGCGACACAGTAGACTCATCAGTGAAGATGCAATCCTGGAAAGTCTCACCGCTGTCGATCCATGCCTGGGCCTGGAGCACTCTTTTGATTTTGTTTGCGTCCCGTATCATGGGGTACGCTCTGTAATGACAATGAATAAAAAATGTTAGCGTCACAGCGCAGTACAGTTTGCAAAACAACACTTTTACTTTACATTACAGTACCTCCTGTACTGTCCACTACTAACCTCACACGTCCATATTTCCATCCAATTCTGCGTCTCATCTTCTTTATGCTGCTCTCGGATACAGTCAGATTGTGGTTTTCCTGAAGAGTGTTTTTAACCCTTAATGCGCTCCTCTCATCATTCTCCTCACTTATTCTGTCCACCAGAAGAGTAGTCTCCCTACAATGCAAAGAAATTATATTGTGTTATTAATATGCAGCAATATAAAATGTATACTGTATACTGTACATGTAATGTTGTAATATACAGTAAATATAAATATACAAAAAATGTATACTGCTGTACTATAAATATAAATAGACAAAATATACAGTATACAGTACTGTTGTAATATAAATATACTATATAAATATACTGTTGTTATATCATAATAAATACACATCATATACTGTATATTCCGTTGTAAGATGAATTGCAATATACCAAAAGTGTATACTGCTGCACAAAAAATATAAATTGACCACACATACAGTACACTACAGTACAGTATATACTGTTGTAATATAATAAATATACTATATAAATACGGTATACTGTTGTTATATCATAATAAATACACATCATATACTGTATATTCCGTTGTAAGATGAATTGCAATATACCAAAAGTGTATACTGCTGCACAAAAAATATAAATTGACCACACATACAGTACACTACAGTATATACTGTTGTAATATAATAAATATACTATATAAATACGGTATACTGTTGTTATATCATAATAAATACACATCATATACTGTATATTCCGTTGTAAGATGAATTGCAATATACCAAAAGTGTATACTGCTGCACAAAAAATATAAATTGACCACACATACAGTACACTACAGTATATACTGTTGTAATATAATAAATATACTATATAAATACGGTATACTGTTGTTATATCATAATAAATACACATCATATACTGTATATTCCGTTGTAAGATGAATTGCAATATACCAAAAGTGTATACTGCTGCACAAAAAATATAAATTGACCACACATACAGTACACTACAGTATATACTGTTGTAATATAATAAATATACTATATAAATACGGTATACTGTAGATGTACACTACAGTTTTCTATTTTTTTTTGGTTAAGTTTTATAAATACAGTATACTTACGCATTTGTTATCTTTGGTGCCTTTTTGCGGTCTCTGTTTTTTCCTTGTGCATGATAGCACACGGTGCTTGATGGCACAACGAGGCCAGAAGCAGTTAACCAGCGCTGGATATCTGCAATTCGTTTTCCGCTCGTGTACATCTCCTTCATTCTCATGCTGAGATCCTTTGAAATCTTCTTAACAGGCATTGCTGCGAGTACTGTAGAAAGAAATACAAACACAAGAATGTGTTTTCGATGTTTAGTCGATGTGTATTCAATGTGCAGTGAATCCACAAAATGGATGGTGTATTTATATGTTAATGACTCACATAACAGACCACCCACTTTCAACACCTGTACCTGGCACCATGCATAAAAGGTTGTACACGTTGCATAGCCCACCACTTGCTGATCTTTATCTGAGCCATTGTCCAGATACTGCATTGTGCCTCCCGCTTACATGGAGCAGCCCCGGTTCTATGGACGAAAGAATCATCTCACCTCTGCTGTGCCTGCCACACTGTAAAAGAGAAAGGCAGTTACCATTTCCAAGCCAAAGGCAAAGCGACAGGCTAAGGCCAACAAAGAAAACCTTCTGCTGACCCCAAAGGCTAAGGCTTTTAAAACACGTCAGCCTTATTATGTGAAGAAGAAATACGGTACTGTGCTCGGTACGCAAGACGAATGGCAGCCAACTCACCGAATCCGCAGACCACTTCCCATAAGCTTCGACGACTCTGCTGTAGCTGTCCCGGAAATCTTCAGCCCGGCTTCTCCACCCCCATCTTCTCCGGTTCCATCTGAAGATGCTGCTGCCTCTGAAATCAACGGGTCACTGTCTCCTTTGCTCTTGGACGACTCTGCTTCTCTCCCGGAAATCCAGCGGTCACCTTCTCCATCCCTCTTCCACCACGCTGCAGATTCTCCTGTACCGGGCATCCCCAGGTCACCTCTTCCACTCTCCATCGATGCCGCTTCTCTCCAGGGAACCCCCATCTCATCCTCCGTTGCACCCATCCCCCCAGATCTCCAGATGCCATGCACAAGCAGCTCGTTAGACCGGATCCTGAATGGGCTAAGTGTGGATCTCCCCGGGAATTCTAGTGTGCTGGCAAAGCTAGATCTGCTTCTGGAGTCGGTGCTACATATGGAGCAACGGATGCTACAAATGGAGCAGCGGCTGGATCAACGGATGCTACATATGGAGCAACGTATGGATCAACGGATGGACAAGATAGAGGCAGACATAGCGGGCATACATTATTTGCTCGGTGTTAATGCCCCTGTTTCCCCGACGCTGGAGCAGGGGGGTGACATGGATGTGATGCATGGTACCTTCGACCCCCTTCCATCACCAAGCACACCCCCTCCACAAGAAGATACAGTGTACTATGCTATTGAGGAGGACATGACAACCCCGTCAAGACCACGCCAGGAGACAACCCGGCGACCACTACCGGAGGAAAGCTTCCTCCCAGACACCCTACCATTGCCCATCGCCTCAAGTACACCCGCTCCCAAAAGACCTCCTATACCCGCTCGCATAGAAACAGTGCCCGACATCTCCCTGTGCGATCTGCCACCGGCGCTGAGGAGAAGTATAGGGTGAGGAGTGCTGGTATACCACACAAGTATGCCTTGATCATATTTAAACACCATGTTCCCTACACATTGTACTGCGAGTGGGTGTTCAAAGTGAACTATGATGGGAATCGCCAAAAAAAGGCCCTTCCTGCCAATTTAAGGAAAAAGATTGTGGAAGAAATGCAGCGCTATTACCCTGTTACAGATCCTGTAATGAGAGGCGTTAGAGACTGCATTAATGGTGTTTTGCGCCATGCAAGGCATCGGCCATGGCTGGAAAATGTGGAGGACTTTCAGTGAGACCATACTGTAATATTGTGCTGTACTGTACAGTACATGTTTTACCCTATAGTACCTGCTGTACTTAAACAAAGGATACTGAATGTTGTTGTGTGTTGCACGGTTTTTGTACTGTATTTGTAAATAAAAGTTTTTGGTGGCGACTTCAGCAATAAAAGAACTGGTTACTTTATCTCACACTCAGTACTACAAACTGCTTTTTGCTGCCAGACTGCAAACCCGCAAGACCAGCAACATTGTAACAAAAGAGCAATGAGAGCGCAATTGGCGTGGGAACTTCTGTTCTAAGGCCCCTAGAAATAATATTCTTTATTTTATTTATAAACTCACATTTATAAACCCCGTCACCCACCCCCGCTAAACACAATAAAAAATAATCACACACAGCATCCCCGCAATAAATAAATAAATAAATAAATACAAATAAATACATTTGAAATACATTTTTATTTATAGTGTAGATGTGCAGGGGGTCTCTGGAGCTGAACCGCACTGGTTTCAGGTCGGGGGACCCCGTGCCCCCCGAGATACAGGCCCCTTTAGGGGGTGCCGGTATCCCTCTGCGTTAAAAGCCCCGATCACGTGATCGCGGCCTGTAAACCAAGCAGAGCAGAGGGATACCGGCACCCCCTAAAGGGGCCTGTATCTCGGGGGGCACGGGGGCCCCAGACCTGAAACCTGTGCGCTTCAGCTCCGGAGACCCCCTGCACATCTACACTGTGAATAAAACACACACATCATTAAAGAATCATTCTTTAGCTTAGCGGCTATGCGCTATGGTAAAGAAGCAGCATTTCTGTCTTTTTAATAATATTGTACAGTGAGCAGGGGGTTCCCTGAGACAGAAATCTAATCTCAGGGGACCCCCTGCTCCTGCACAATATTATTAAAAGTTCAGAAATGAGGCTTCATTAGCATAGCGTATAGCCGCTAAGGTAATGAAGGGGTTAAGGCATAATAACCAATAAATACATTCAATACACTACCCACTACCAATGGCAACCTCCGCTGCTGTACAGTAAAACAGAGAAAAAAATTAACACTTTTAAAGTAATGTCCCCTAACCCCTTAATCACCATTGCGGTTATTAACCGCTACAGTCATGAAGGGGTTAACCCACCCTCACCCACCACTCGGGACGCCTACTGTACATACCCTCCCACTCTAACCCCCCACCCCGTGAGGCCTAACCACCCTCAACCCTCACCCACTAGCTACCCACAAGGGAGGCCTACCCACATACAGTACCGTTGGGGAACATTCCCCCCCCCACCCCCCACCCCCAGTCCCCGCAATCAAAACAATGCACAGCCCCACAATAAACAGCATTCTATTTATTAAATACATTACCCACCCCCTGTGCCCCCCCCCATAAATACAAGATTTATTCTTTTACATTCAGGGTCCATAACGCAGCCCCACGCTAGTCCCCGGTGGGCTGGCAGGGCACCTGGACAGACCTACAGTTTACCAGCAGCATTCCACAGGTTCTGGAGGCCTGCTGGTGGATCCTGCCAGCACCATGGCGCCCAGGTGGTCTCCTTGGGTCACCGTGAGCCACAATTGTGTCCCCACGGTAGGCCCAAGGATGTCTGGGAGCCCCGGGTCAAACCCACAGGTGTCTGCAGGGCCTCGGGTGGTTCCCATGGGGGTCTGGGGAACTCACGGGTGCTCACTACGGGTCCGCGGTGCCCCCACAGAAGTGGGACCACACATCATCATCCCCGCACCTACGGGTCGGAGGTGCCCCCACAGAAGTGGGACCACACATCGTCATGCCCGCAGACTACGGGTCCGCGGTGCCCCCACAGAAGTGGGACCACACATCATCATCCCCGCATGTGTCACCTGTGGAACCACCAGCCTGATACCCTTTAGGATACCCGAGGATTCCCCGCGGGTGGTCTCCAGAGGTCCCACGCAAAACCACGGAAGTAACCCTGAATGTAAAAAAAATAAACCTGGCCTATACATTCAATACATACACCCTCCCCCCCAACACCTACAGTACAATAATGTGCAAAATAACTATTATCCAGATATGGATAATAGATTAATTGCCCATTATTAAAAACATTAACTAGCATATACAAATAAATAAAGTACTACTGACCTCATCACTACGAAGTGTCCGATGCCAGCGCCTTCCTTCTCTTGCCCACACAAAACATAGCCAAAACCAAGCCAATACATTGCAAGTACAGTACATTCAGATATCAATTAACCCCTTAAACACCTTATCGGATAATAACCGCAAAGGTAATTAAGGGGTTAAGCCACACAGGCACGATACCCACCCTTCACCCATGAATTTGTACTGTGGCTTCATCATGCAACTATACAGTATATATATATATACAGAGAGACAGAGAGAAAGAGAGAGAGAGAGATATATATACAGTATATATATATATATATATATATATATATATATATATATATATATATATATATATATATATATATATATACATTGTGACAAACGCCCCTCTTTTGTAGTGCTGACGTCTGTCTGGGTTCTTCCCGACACAGTCTTCTAGGGTTAATTATACAACAAACAGGATCATGCAAAGTATTATGCTGCTTAACTCAGGCTTCTGCCTGCTTTATTTTCATCCAATTAAGGTACTGCAGCTTTAACATGTGTAGGTTAGAGGTACTCAGATACGTTCATTCAGCAGTTCACACATTTCAGTGTTACAATATTTCCCACACTGTTATTTCAAGAAATAAAATCAAAATCATATAAGCAAATCCTATCCCTTTCAGGGATCTAACTACACATCAGAATCAGTCTCTCTAACAGCTGCTGGCCAACTAAACTGGTTCCCCAGCTTAAAACAATGCTCTCTCATTTAGGGACACAAGATACAGCACAGTCTTTTAGCAACAGCAGTAATCATTTGTTTTGTCTTATCTGTTCGTGGTGTCCAGGCAAATCCTCTGGTACTGTCATACGTGGAGAGGCCGTCAACCTCGATACTGGATGCAGGAGAGTAGCGACACCCCCAGCCCCCAGGCTCTAAGGAGAGAGAGTGAAATGCAAAACCTCTCTGCTCTAAGTACCTGTGCATGTTATTAGAAGAGCAGGTGAGGGAGAACTAGAGCCATTGTAATCTGTGGTCTGGATTTTCCATCCAGCTGCCTGAGTTAATGGGAAGCTGTGGAACGGATCATTAACTATTCCTGCACTTTCTGCTCTAAAACGGGGCAGAAAGCTGCCTAACATCTTTGGACTATGTCACATATCCCCCTCCCCAGCTCACACCTACTGGGGTGAGCGGCCATGGACCTCACTGGGGTGAGCGTCCTACCTGAAATACTTGAGCTAACTCCTCAGTACAACATTAAGTATTCACATGATACGAATATGAACTTTTTCCATGGCAATTATGGACAATAGGTTTCGTCATAAGAGACTATACTTGGCAAACATATTTTGTTGCTCTCTATTAGGGAACTATTTTGAAAAATAAGTGTCTAGCACACATTCTTACAACCCAGGATCTGCTAAATATATTCACAAAACCAGACAATTTCTATTACCTCCCTGGGTTTTTCTACTCTACAATATGAACCTCATTATAAATTTACCAACCGAAAAGGGCATTTTTTTTTTTTTTTTTTTCCATATTGTAAGCAACCAATATTTTTTTTCCTTATACTACAGCCTTGTAATCTTAAGGGCCATCAACCCTGTATATTAATTTGTAGTTTAGCTACATTTTCAACACAGAGAACCAATATAACACTGTAACATTGACAAAATGCTTATTCTAGAGGCCTAATATACATTAACTACAATAGCTTATTTGCATAGTTAAGTGTCCGTGACATAGTCCACACGTGTACTGCACCGACACACTTTATTCGAGCAAATACCCAGTATGTACCTGGCAGATACCTGGAATGCGCCGCTCCTCACCTCTGACAAGCCCCGTTGCGTTTGCCTTCCCAGCCTGGGTTCATGCCTGGCTGACGGGCGGCTGATCTGTTCAATGATAATGATTAGGATTTAATAGGCTGCAATGCTTCGCGTGTCTACCAGATGGCATAAATTCATGAATTGTAATGCAGTATATATATATATATACTGTGCATTATTGCAGCCAGCGGGAATAAAATGCTTCAATCCCTGCCTGGAAAATAACCCAATGCACTCGGGCAGAAAACAGTCACAAACCTCAATACACCCGGGTATACCCGAATTCGTGGGACTAGCCGAGCTCGAATAAAGTGTGTCGCCAGTGTAATAACAAAAAAAATATCGGTCAATTCCCCAAACACATTTTTTTTTCTTTGACTTCCAGTCCATTACATTTCCTGACTTTATTTCATAGGCCGCTGCAAACTGCAAATGACTGGACTGTTTCTTTAGCTTCTGACGGAACTCTGGGGCCGGATAGTCTTTGTCTTTATATTGTGGCCCAGAGTGGCGAGATCCGGAAAAATTCAAGGCCAGCGTTGACCTTCGTCGCTTTTGATTTGCGACCTTTGAACCTTTATGGTACTTAGAAGATGAAGCACTGATTACCTGGAGCACCTTCACCTTGATGGGGCTCTCACTAACTCCGGCTGTACCCTGTGGTATTTTACCTTTGCAGCCGGCAGGCATGTAGTCTTGGACCTCTCTTTCCTGAGGTCTACATTTATTCAGGCGGAAGTACCGCTGGATAACCAGTGACGCATTTCTCAGGGTTTGATAGCGAATCCTGTTCTGTGTCATCCTAGTCAGAGACTGGATTTTTATAGTTGCTCCTTTCATAATGAGGAACCTGTTTCGTACCATGCGGGCACGGTAAAATGATTGAAGAACACAGGCTGCTTTATTCCGGTGATTGAACCGACGAATTTTCATCCCTCTGTAGGCAGCCTGTAGGATGATAGTTGCAGCGCGTTTACGCCGATAATTTTCTCTTTCCCTTCTTCCTTGGACAAGAGCTTTGCAGTGCTTCTGAATTATTCTAATGCTTTTCTCCTTTTTCAAAATGTTAAGTTCCTCCACGAGAGAATTCTGTTTTGTGCATACATGTCGCAATTCTGTTCTCAGAGCGTCCATTTCTTCCTGGTGCTGGCTCTGAGTGTGCATCAGTGCTTCCTGCACTTCTAATTTTTCCTGAGTCAACTGTTTCTTTACTTTTTCTGCTTGGTCAGTCAAATCTGAATTTTCCAATTTCAGAGTCTCATTTTCTTGCTTTACAGTCTCTAACTCACTTAGGGCATTCTCATGGGTTTGCTTCAACATTCCCAGCTCTGTGTTCAGACCGTGGCCCTCCAGGCGTAAGTGTTGCACCTCTGTGCTGAGCACATGAACCTCTTGTAGAGCCTTCCCGTATTTCTGTTTTAGGATAGCAATCAATTTGTCAGACTTAATCTGTTTTCCATCCATGGTGGCAATTACGGTGTTGGACTTTTCCAGATTAGTCGTCACCTCTTCCAGCTCACTCCGTAAGAGAGACTCTGTTTTCTTCAAAGCCTCGTGCTCTTGTAAAGCTGGGAGTATACACCTCTGTAACTCGGCGTTCGCTTCTCGCTCCTTGTTCCAACATTCTCGCACCTTATTGTTAGATTCTTTCTCCTTCTTCCAACATTCTCGCTCCTTCATCAATCCCTGCCGCAGGACTTCATAATCATGGCGGGCAGCTTGGAGTGCAGAAACCAAAGCCTCTTTATCCTGGTTCAAGGATTCAGCTTCTTTTTGCTCCTCCTTTTCCTTTGCCACTGTTCCCGTGACAATTCTGCTGGTCACTCCGGTATGCAGCACATCTCGGCGCCTTTCTGACGCATGTGCTGACAGCGCAGGTTCAAGTGGCTCGGTCACTTCCCCTGTGACTTGAGGAACCGTTTTCTTTTTCTTCTTCTTTCTTTTTGCTTTATTAGCTCCAGAGATATCAGTGGTACTGGGCACACACTCACTGGTATCAGCTTCCACATCTTGCTTGCACTCACAGGGCATTGCTTGCTTTTGCAGCTGTTTGTCTTTGAAAATTTTGGGACACACATCTTCCATGTGACCTACTTCATGACAGGCCCAGCATTCTAAATTCATCTGTGGGTACGGCTCTCCTCCTGGGGCCACATACGAGTCGTTGTCATCATCATCGTATGGCCTGAAGGGACACTGTTTTTCAAGATTACGTGCATTGCAAAACAAACATTCCACGTCGGCCATTTTATAAACCCGGCAGAGACAATTTGCTAGCTGCAATTTCACTCACTTCAGCAACTTACATACAGCACTTGCTAGCTGCAAATTCACTCACTTCAGCAAAAAGGCATTAGCTTTACAAACAGCACTTGCTAGATGCAAATTTTTTTTTTTTTTCTTCAGCAAAACATTTTGGTTTTCTGTTTGGGTTCAAGTGCTATTGCATCCACACTTCGCACATTCTCTGTGTATGCTAGAAGCACAACTGATATACACAGTGGGACAGACTTCACTCATAGCATCTGTATTTAGTTCAGCTGGGCGGCCATTTTAAACCCCCGCATTTATTTGCAAACCCACAGACTTTTTAGTGTCGACCTGCATTCTCCACCATATGTGACAAACGCCCCTCTTTTGTAGTGCTGACGTCTGTCTGGGTTCTTCCCGACACAGTCTTCTAGGGTTAATTATACAACAAACAGGATCATGCAAAGTATTATGCTGCTTAACTCAGGCTTCTGCCTGCTTTATTTTCATCCAATTAAGGTACTGCAGCTTTAACATGTGTAGGTTAGAGGTACTCAGATACGTTCATTCAGCAGTTCACACATTTCAGTGTTACAATATTTCCCACACTGTTATTTCAAGAAATAAAATCAAAATCATATAAGCAAATCCTATCCCTTTCAGGGATCTAACTACACATCAGAATCAGTCTCTCTAACAGCTGCTGGCCAACTAAACTGGTTCCCCAGCTTAAAACAATGCTCTCTCATTTAGGGACACAAGATACAGCACAGTCTTTTAGCAACAGCAGTAATCATTTGTTTTGTCTTATCTGTTCGTGGTGTCCAGGCAAATCCTCTGGTACTGTCATACGTGGAGAGGCCGTCAACCTCGATACTGGATGCAGGAGAGTAGCGACACCCCCAGCCCCCAGGCTCTAAGGAGAGAGAGTGAAATGCAAAACCTCTCTGCTCTAAGTACCTGTGCATGTTATTAGAAGAGCAGGTGAGGGAGAACTAGAGCCATTGTAATCTGTGGTCTGGATTTTCCATCCAGCTGCCTGAGTTAATGGGAAGCTGTGGAACGGATCATTAACTATTCCTGCACTTTCTGCTCTAAAACGGGGCAGAAAGCTGCCTAACATCTTTGGACTATGTCACAACATATACACACACGTTATATACACACCCATGATAAACCAATATACAGTACAAATAAATGTAGAAGGGTTATCAAAAGCATACTGCCCTACAACCAAACACGTCTCCATACAGACACTACATTAAAATCAATTTCCTTTAAAAATCCTAACTGATCTCACAATCTACTGTACTGTATATGATCACAAACCAATGAAAAAAGTCACATTCCAAAATGCATAAAATCTATGCACCATACTGTATACATTCTGCAAATTAATCAACGTAAACAAAAATCAATTAGCAATCATTATTTAGATCCCTAAACATTTCACACTCAATCATGAACAATGAAACCATTAACAGATTCACGCCTAGAGCAGAACAATGAAGCCTTTGAAAAAATATAAGTACCGACAAAAATACAACCTTTACAGTACAACCAAGGCTATCTATCCCTGACCTTCCTCAAACACACAATACAATACCAAGGAATAATACATCTATCTAATTTTAAAATACTTTAAACTCACAAAATAATTAAAAACACATCTAATCCAGCTTTTAAAACATCATCATTTCTTACCCTGAATGTATACTGTACAGTATATCTCTCTAGACATATATATTGTACATACATACATACAGTGGCAAGAAATGATATACTGTACCACAAAAAAAAAAAAATACACATGTTAAAAAACCTTTTGAAATAATTAACAAGTTAAATAAAATACAATTCTTTACTGTAGTTCACTTACCATTACTTGCCCCCACCGACTCCCGTTGCCCAGCTTACTCACGAACCAATCCACGATCAGGAACCCATAAAATAATAAACCATTCAAAATAATAAACATTAAACTAAAAATCCAAACCAATCCACGGGTCTTCTACTTGTAATACATCTTCATCTGTATTCTTCTTTCTTCTATCTCCTTCCGGGCGGGGCAGGGCGTGGTCTTCTTTCCATCATCGGCCACGCCCTTGTCTTTTTTCTTCTCCGGAGGTCCTTCCTCCGCGGCGTCTGGCTGCAAAATGAGACGACATAGGCTTTTAAAGGCCTATGACGTCACATTTTGCATCATGGTTCCCACGGTCCTGATTGGACCGTGATAACCATGTGTTTTGCTTTGTAAGCTATACCTTATCCTATATATTCCACTGCAATGTGGGCCTCTTAACCTCCTGACTTAAGGAGTAAACCTCTTAGCCATTTGGGTGTAGCTGCCAGATAAGAGAAGCGAAGGTCAGCAATATATGATTTTGCTGGAAAAACTCTTACAAATGCAATTATTTCAATTCCATGACTAGTTAGGAATTACAGAGGCGGCACATTTTGTTTGAGTGCGGCTAGCTCCGCAAGCCTGGGGATGCCCCGGCATGCTAGCCGCACTCCCTCGGCGTGCCGCGCGTCATCGACGCGCGGTCACGCGTCATCGGTTGCCTGCACGCGAGTCCAGGGCTCCCCGAGGGAGCCCTGGTGTCCCGCGATGTGGGGGACGGCGGCAGCGGGTTCCGGGGGACCCGGCGGACCCGGCAGCGGGAGGGAGAAAGCCCCGATCGGAGGGCGCTCCTCCGTGTCTTCGGCGCGCGCCCGGCACCCTCTGGCGCGCGCCAGGTTACTGCTGCGGCCGAGAACGGGCAAATGCTTGAATAAACTCGGCCGAAACAGTATACAAGGGCTAGTCTACAACAGGAGCGATGCTCTGCAGCATATAAAACATACACAAATAAACAAATACATATATAAACAGATACACAAGCAAACACTCAAAATGGCTATTGCGCCAAAATGGTGGTGATGATAGTCTGTCTTTATATAGCCTGAGCCACACCTTATCTCAATCTTCACAGTCCTCTCTTTTTATTCTTAAAAACATAGTCTTTTAAGGATAATTCAGATAAAACTCAGAAACGTCGTGCGGGCCTGGAGGGTCAAAGATTGCATGACATTGATAGTTCTGGAAACTCACAGAGCTGATGGCCATCATATCAGCCAGATTGGTCTTTCTGCCATCATCTTCATCTGTATTCCATTGAGGGGGACTGACTTTTCCTTTTGAGATTGCATCTTCTGCGGTGCCGTCTGTCAGTGGCATGGCCTGGGTAGAGGGTGTTACACACAGTTGCAGTAGGGATTTACTGCACACGACACAGACATATAATACAACCAGAACTGCAAGCACACAGACAAATCCATTCATCAGCTTCGCTCCAAGGGAACAAACCAACTTGCTTATTCCTAACAGATCTCACCTCTCATCTCCGCCTTTCCTTAACCTCTCCTGAATCTCTGTGATCTTCTCTAGCTCATGCTCAATCTTACCACTTTGATCTCTAATAAAAACACAACATTACTCTTTAACGTGGGCACATACGCAAAAATATAGTCTAGAGCCATTCTATACTGTAGGGCCATTAATCTAATCTGTACCTGTTCTTGGTTAAGTAAATTAATGGATAAAATTAAAATCATATCCTCCCTATACATTTTTAGCTCCGGGCTGTAAATACATATTTACACAAGTTTCATTGGTTGGTGGAGGCACCTGACCCATAAATTGATTGATTGCTGTTCCCAGTGTAATTTATATAAAATCCACCTACAGGAACCTCATTTACCAGTGGAATTCGGTTTAAAAGTTTAGAAATGTTCCCTGTAAACAAATTCAAATTGACATTTCTTTTTTTAAATTCGGCATCAGTGTAAGGTATCCCTACCCAAGGGGTTAAATGTAATTCTCTCTTGCGTCATTGGGGCCACTAGAGTATGGCAGGGAATCATTGTATATATTCCATTGTGACCCATTAACCCATGTACTGTAGCATTGTGCGATATTGTATGATTGTCTACAAAATGATGTGTCCACAAAACAATAAAAATTACAAATATTTCAAAACTGATCATCCCTTATCATCATCTGGGTGGCGTAGGCTGATCTTGCCAAGTGGGGCAAACATCTTAAAAACACACTGTAAAGCATAAAAAATAATATTGAGCCCTGAAAAAAAAAATTGTTCGGATAAGACCGGGCCTTGTCTGAAGTCTTATTCCCTCGGTAGTTAAATGTTCTAGGATTTATTTTGCCTAGATACACTAACTGTTGGTCAGTGGTCAGGGAGAAAAAGATCCCATCAAAAGATTGGCTTGATGAGTCTTTGTCTTTGTTAGCTGTTTACGGTGGTGCCAGCACTTTTTTTTAACAATGATGCTGCTTTGTATTCTCCTTGGTAGATTGTACCGTGTATTAGGCTGCACCTAAGATTGGAGAGACTTAAAAAATGTCATTAATAAAAATCACAAGGAGAGTGCTTTTAGCCACTATAATTTAGTATCTGCACAATTTTTTGTTTTTCACCACTGTCTTGGCATCCGCATATAGACAGGTGTGTTACGGAAAATCATACAAATTATCCTCTCTTTTGTTCATATGCAAATCCTATGCCATGTGAACAATATACGACATAAAGGATGATGGTATTTAAAACATCAGCAGCTTTAGATGTAAATATATATACCATGAATTTGACAATAGCTACTGCTTAAAAAATAAAATCTGGATTGCCTACAGTTGCATTCCTTAAAATGAGATTCTATAGATGTGGGTTCAAATTGAGACACCTTTTGGAGAGAAAGGAGAGGTAATGGTAAAAAGTTATAAAAAATACATCACATATGCAGTTAACTTTATAGGAAAAAATATTTCATATAGGACTTTATGCTTACTCGTTTATATTGTATGCTTTGTGAAGTACTGAGTATACTTTTGACAGTATTCAAATACAGAAATACCTATTCAATATTATTGTATTATTAATAAAACAATTTCAAACATCAGCTGCTTAATATTGGCTATAACCAGCTACATTTTTCTGGGCTTCTGCCACATGCCGTTGAACAAAGCGGTTAAAAATCGCTGGATTCTAGTATATACTGACTGCTATACAAGTTGAGGCAGCTTAGAGCTAAAAAAAAATGGAACTTCTCATACAGCCCTATTCAGGATTGATTTTTCATGGCATCTCAAAAATACAACAATCGGTGATTGTCTCTTGACATATCGTGTGCTTGTAAGCTTTTACCAATATCTTATAAAATTCTCAAAAACCCAAAACAGACCTGTTTGATCTTGCAAACTCAGTCCAAAAATAAATAAATACATTAAAATATCATTCTCTTTTCCCATATTATAACTAAGCTGCTTATAAACATTTGTTTTTCTTCTCTGAACTTCTAGTTACATTTTCATGCCTGAAACATGGTCGTTGTACATTCTTTAAGCTGGAGGAGAAGGGCCAGCCCACTTGGACTGCTTTAAACCTTCACTCTTTTAAATGACTGCTGTTCAAAAATCGGACAAGACCAGTTCATTTAAGAAAACAAACAGTTAGTTTCCTATTATAAGTTTGAACAGAGAAACCTTGATAACTAAAAAACAAAACCATCTCTGCAACCTTTCCTATAAAACAAAAATCGTATTGTTGTATTTACTATTTATTTCTAATTCCTTATCTCTCTCTCACACTCACACACACACACACACACACACACACACACGCACACACACACACACACACACACACACACACACACACACACACACACACACACATGCACGCACGCACGCACACACACACACACACACACACACACGTTCTCTGCCTACAACTCTTTATCTTCCATCAACATTCTTTCTACGGGCAATTAATAAACCGTAAAAAACTCCAACATTCTCTTAATCCTGTGGGCCAGGGTAAAACTGTATAAAGCTTCCTTACACCATAAGATCAGACCCTTTCTTTTGTCTAATATTATTATTACAACAATAAAAAATAAACATTTTCTTTTTAAAACTTTGCATTTTAGATATACCTCACTTCAGTCCTGTCTAAATCAGCACATAAATTTTTTTATTTAAAACTTCCTTATAGCCTACTTCATATTTTATTTGTATCAATAGATCATTTAAGTATTGTAACACAGTATCTCCCACGCCCAGGAACAAAAAAAAATGTGCTACAGTAAAAAATACAAATTCATACTTGAGTCAGGGTGTAAAGAAATCTTTTTACAACTGCCAAATTTTACATTTTCTTTTAAAACATTACACTAACAAACTTTAACATACAATGTTGCCTAGGTTTATTTTAAATGCTACGGTCATGCCTTGTAAATGGCAACAGGCTTAATACGCTTTGACCAAAGGGTTAAACTAAATTACCCTTTTGCAAGCGATATATAGGTATTGCACTGTGTATTTTTGTCATATTGGAAGTAGCTTTTTGCATTTTTTTTGTTGTATAGGTTTATTTTAATCCTTATTTTTCTTTCATTCAAAATCATTATGATCTGTTATTTGTATTATTTGTTATTTTTATGATTAGTACTACACATGACAATATGAAGCGCTATGTACACTAATGGTGCTGTATAAATAAAGACATACATACTGTACATACATACATACATTAAATATCAGAGAGTGACACACAAACACTTCACTCCATGACATTTAATAATTATGCCCTCAAACTAGTTACTATGAGCTTTCTAAGACCAAATACAAACAAACAAACAAACCAAAAAAACACATTTAAAGAGGATGTCCCCTTTTTATTTTTCCATGCAGTATTAATGCATTCATCCCTTAAAAACTACTTTTACATTATTAAATTTAAGCCATTTCTTCCTACTGCACCGACACACTTTATTCGAGCAAATACCCAGTATGTACCTGGCAGATACCTGGAATGCGCCGCTCCTCACCTCTGACAAGCCCCGTTGCATTTGCCTTCCCAGCCTGGGTTCATGCCTGGCTGACGGGCGGCTGATCTGTTAAATGATAATGATTAGGATTTAATAGGCTGCAATGCTTCGCGTGTCTACCAGATGGCATAAATTCATGAATTGTAATGCAGTATATATATATATATATACTGTGCAGTATTGAAGCCAGCGGGAATAAAATGCTTCAATCCCTGCCTGGAAAATACCTTAATGCACTCGGGCAGAAAACAGTCACAAACCTCAATACACCCGGGTATACCCGAATTCGTGGGACTAGCCGAGCTCGAATAAAGTGTGTCGCCAGTGTAGGTTAATAATTAACTTCCATGTCTCACAGACATGTAAGTCCTGTGACCTTTCAATGAAGAAGGGGGGCAACTAATGCTGCAGCTATTTTCAAAACAGAGTCTGATATGTTTAGTGACCTTTCCTTTTTCTTCTTATTTAATATACTCTGCGCCCCTAAATATCCATTTATTTCCCATTTTATTACCATAAAGTCTATACATAATTTCAAGGGACGTACCCTTTGCCGGCGAAAAAGAATGTAGGTTCCCCCATAATTCTCCTGTATTACCCCGATCAACATCAGTCGATCGTGTACCAATAAGGTGGCCACCACTTGGTATAATATAAGTAGAATATAGAGTTAAGTACCTGTGATATTAACAAAAATAGTCACCTGCTGTTCTTTAACAATAGTTCTCTTTCCAAGATTAGGAGGCTTCCCACCTTATAACTATTATACCTTCCGGACCCTGACGTGGCCCTGCCGTTTAGCGGCACACGGTATAATCTGACCTGACTTTATGGCAATAATATAAAACAACAATAACAATACCTGGTCAGTATAATATTGAAAAACTCACGTGATACCAGAGGTCTTGTCACTCAGGTAGGTTGGCCATAAAGAACAAACTGTCTACAGATCACTCAAACAATTTAATCTAATGGTTTTTTTTTGTTAAAAAGGATAAAGCCATACATTATTCCTTGTGTGCGTGTTTGAGTGATCCAACAGCTGCTCCATCTGGGGTCTCCTGGTCCCGAGATGTTGAGTCCCCTATTCAGGTATCAATGTGAGTTTATCTGCACCAAAGTACAAATGAGAGTAAGAATTCAAATTGAACTCATTCCTCTAACAACATATTGCTTGACATCACATTTTTATACATTTCAAAATGAGTAATACGCCCCTTAAGGGGGCTGGCTTAGAGATAAAAACAATATGATGACTTATACAAAAATCCTTATTCATACATAAATAAGCTTGAACATTTTAAGAAGATACTCTTATGAATAACTCCTTGGTGGTTTCAAATAGATTGGATGTGATTAATTGGTTATGGAATTGTGCTATATCCAACTGATCAAAAAAATATGTCTAGACATAGACGTATGTGGAGAAGGACTGGCTCAGTGAGTAAAGACACTGACTGGCACTGAGTTTGAAGCAGGGGAATCTGGTTCAATTCCCGGTGTCGGCTCCTTTTGACCTTGGGCAAGTCACTTTATCTCTCTGTGCCCCAGACACCAAAAACATATATTGTAAGTTCTACGGGACAGGGATCTGTGCCTGAAAAATGTATCTGTAAAGCGCTACGTAAAACTTGCAGCGCTATACAAGAACATGCTGCTATTATTATTATTAGAATTGTATATTTTGTTTGTATAGGTCACTTTGTTCGTTCACATTTTTTGTGGTTTAGTATATATGTTTTAGTATGTTTTATATGTAATTGGAAGGGTATTTGCCCAATTGGTTTAGGCTCAAAAGGAGGGACTATTTGGGTAAAAATCTCCCAGAAGTCAGAGACCCACTTCCTGACGAAGAGTCAAATTATGTGAAACGCTTTGAGGTACTTAGGTAATCCCGTTCTTGTGACGTCAGATGCTGTAACAACGGACGCCATCCTCAACCCACGAGGATGCCCGGCCCACAAGTTGCATTGTGGCTCCTCTACAACTTACTGTACAGCACTTTCCCCGGGACCTTGGCACCCCTGGGCATTTTACATCTCAACCGTCAGATCGAGGTCCAGTTTACCATCTTGGTCCTGGTGTGGGGAGGATTGTAACAGTATGAGATGTTGTTATGGAAGTTTTTCAATTGTTTATTATTTATATAAAGTCTTAATATATTTTACTGATGTGTCATTCTATGCGCTTTCTTTTTGTGTTTTGTAATACTAATCAATGGTTATAAGAAAAATAAAACCAATAAGTATCTTATCTTCTACTAGAACACATAATTAGAAAATAGTATGCAAAACAAATCAGAACACTGAACTACTAAAATATTTTAAATGAATTCAATATTTTTCCAAATTTCCCAAAACACTGATTTGCTTGCTTAGCATGAGAAAGCAAATTATTTTAGGCAACTTAATGTACTCAGTATAATAACAGTATTTTATTATTAAAATAAAATATAGTTCCTGCTGTTGTCAATAATATTTTTAATAAATATGTCAATTTTAAAAATTATTTACTGCATACTGTACATTTAAAAGCATGAATTTTGAAATGATAATACAGTGATGTATTGTATAATTAACCTTCTGAAAACTATTACTCATCATGGAGAGAATTTATCAACCTCTCAATTTTACAGTTGTTTCTTTATCTTATTTCCCGAAAGTAAGAAAATAATTATTGACCATTATAATTTGTGGTTTCATAATTCATATACAGATTAATTAGATTCTAGGTTAATATCCAATCATGGTTTGGGCTATGGGCCAACAAATTGTGTGCTGTTACTGAGCTGCTGTAAAGAAACCTTTTACACTGCTCCCATGTGATTTAAACCACCAAGTCTAATCACTAATCAATCAGATTAAAACAGCATAACATAGAACATCCCCCTGAGCATTTTTTCTATTTGGCTTTTAGTTAGAGATGTTCTTTGGAAGTGTAGGATTGAGTAAAATAATCTAAAAATTTCCTTAATAAGCTCTCGGACAACAGAAGAATGAACATTTTTAGGTGCCCTTTAGACATATTAGCTACATCATAATGTTACTGCTTGTTTATTTAGGGGGGTTCACAGGCAGAAGATGATCCATTAGGAAATATAATGGAAGGAAGCATTCCTCCTCTTCTGTTCCACCAGCAGAGTCAGCCGGTCATCTTATTGTGAGTCTCGGAGGTGCTGTGAAACCAGGCCTCGGTTCTCAATTTCAGCACAATATCTCCAGCAGATAGGGGCCTCACTGTCAGGTACGAAAAATGCTTCTGCTATTGGAGTATGTGTTCCCCCACCATGAGTCCACGCCCTCCCCCCACTTCCCTAGTGTTCCCAAACACTGCAAATAGCCATTAACAAAGAATAAGCAAGGGATTAATTATGTGCTGTCCTAGCTATGTGACATATGGGCCCACCACACAATGAAGACTTACCAAATACACAGTAAAACCTACATTGGGAATAAACTGTTTTTAAATGGGGGGCAACACAATGTGCTGGGCAGTCATTTTGGCTACTTAAGATGGCCAACTTGACCAGATCCTTGTTTGTCATCAGGACGACTAGGGGCAAGCAGCAGGCTTAACTTTAATATGCCAGGCTGCCCCTAGTGTCACTCCACAAATATCTACTGGGGAGGTTAGGGAGTGAATTTAGTTCAAACAAAAATTATGTAAACTTTTTAAGGCATGATGGCAATGCTTAAACACAGGGCTAAATATATATATAAAAAAATCAATATATTGAGCTAGTGGTTGGAGTAGTGAGTGTGTTGCAGAAATAATGGGGTGAACAGGTGAATTTGTGGTGGACATGCATTTTAGGCAAAGTGTACTGTAGAATTGGACTAATGGACTTGTCCTGACAAGGAAAATCAAGTGTACATTCTTAGATCAAATTGTTATTAAATGCTAAAGACATCGCACATCATCAATAGCTTTTTTGAATAAAGTAGTTGGGTCATAGGGCAATTTACAGTAAGTTATAGTGTCGCTAAATTGAGAAAGGATCTCTTTGCTAAACTTGTGTAGCATTATATGACCACCTTTATCTGCTGAACAGATGGTAATGGAGGAATTGTAGTATATAGTAATATACTGTAGTGGATTCTCTTTCACTTTTGGATAGATTGGATCTGTAGTGTAGAGGGTTATGTACAATTGGTAAGTGTACTGCTCCACCATTCTCATAAATTGATCTCTGGGACATACCACCCGAGTAGCCTCAAAGGCAGCCCCTTAAGAGAATCTCCCAAATATGTCTTCACTGGTCCTTTCCCTAAGCCAGAGTGTTGGCGGGGTTAACATCATGAGGAAAAGAGGCACAGCTTCAAAGATCACCAGGAGATCATCAGTCCACCCCGACCCTGCATGTCTGCCATGAGGGACTGTATGCTGTGCAGCTGATTTCACTCTAGGTCAGAATCTCTGGGTCATAACACCCGAGCCGTCGCAAGGGTGTCAGCCATTTGCTGAGGTTACAGCTGCTCTGGAAAACAGAAGAGAAAACTGGGGCGCTTCCCAAACTGGAATATCTATGTGTGTGTTAAATTTAACACAATAAAAATGTGAAAATGCCGAAAAATAAAAAGTACATAATGTACAATACTGGTCCGAAAGGTATTTCGCAGCTCAACCCGATGTAGAATCTCCCATGATCCTTAGGTTAATAGTAGAAACAGAGTGGGGGAGTGCAAGACATAGAAGAGAAATAACATACACAGTGTCAGAAATTATCCTGCCAAAAATAAGACAGTGTGTTACATGCAACTCAGTGCACAATGGATGGGAGGTGGAGTGAAATAAATATAACGGAATACTAAAGACTTACACGGCCAAGTGTAAGTCAGTGCTTCAAACGGTATCTTTCTCAATCCTCCTTGAACATTTTCCCAGAGGTTGTGTAATCTTAGTGCTCCACGTGTAGTATAACTGGTGCAATAGTGATGCTGGTATAGGAGAGTGTTTGTGATAGTATTGAATATATAATATCAACTCACATGGCCATGTGTGAGTTAAAGCCCCAAATTATATCTTTGTGTGTCCTCAGGATATTCCCCCGTGTCTGCTCGCTCTCGCAGTCAGGTAGGTATGAGTATCCCGTGTGCACCACAAGTATCCAAAATAATAAAGATTAGAATACAATGTTTATCAAATTAAAAAACAAACATAATAAACCCCTAACATTGTGGATTAGAACAATCGGTGTGGCTGTTCCGGTCTTCTCGTAATGATCTCCGCTGTGCACCGCGACCGTAGTACAGTGTTAGAGTCAATAGCAAGCCGGTGACTACGGAAGCCGTCAAGGTCCAAAAGGGGTCCCCGCTCATCGAACAATGCGTTTCGCACTGGTACGTGCTTCGTCAGGTCCGTGAGCATTGGCAGCAGGGTTTAAATAGCTGCATGGGACAGCTCATTTCAATCTAGTGCTGGCTAAATACTGGAGTTATCTTAACTTATATCCATTAGAAGTCCATTGCACATACACAAGTCTCAGATGATCTTATTCAAGCAAATACATGGTGATTAATAAATACATGGTGATTAATAATATATATATATATATATATATATATATATATATATATATATATATATATATAC
>NC_134489.1:116965240-117115240 GCF_040206685.1 Ascaphus truei | reverse complement strand
CCATCAACAGTCTTACTGCTACAGAGCAATGCAAAGCCAGGACCTCCTCACTAAACCCTGTGCCATCAAACAACTTGTCCTCTCACTCCAAGGACAAAACCCCACACAGATTAACAACCTGCCGAAAAAAGAAATCAACTCAATCTCCAATGAAATGAAGAAGCAGTATGAGACAATGTGGGAAAATGATATCCAACGCTCAAAGAAGCTGGAAACCTACCAGAGCCTACAGAGAGAATACACTCTGGCACCCTACCTACTGAAGGTAAAAGACCCAAAACAGAGACAGACCCTGGGCCAGTACAGAATAAGTGCCCACAGCCTAGAAATAGAAACAGGCAGACACAGACAGAACTGGAAGCCCCGGGAGATGAGAATATGCCAAAGATTGGAGCTAGGAGAGGTAGAAGATGAAACACACTTCCTGTTGCATTGCACACAATACTCTGAAGTGAGGTGTGCCCACCTAGAGAAACTAACTGCTGTTATCCCGAACTTTAATAATATAGAGGAGAACCAACAAATAACGATCCTCCTGGGAGAAGATGAAACCACAGCAGAACTGGCTGCACACTTTATCAGCACCTGCCACAAGCTGAAAGACGTCCACTAACCCCCACATGCCTGTGTGAAACTGTTACCCATATACCGTGCAATCATTATACCCTACCCCCTAGTATTCGTGTAATTATTTATTTATTTACAAAATATTTTACCAGGAAGTAATACATTGAGAGTTACCTCTCGTTTTCAAGTATGTCCTTGGCACAGAGGTAAGACAAATAATACATGTTTACAAATACAGTTACATAAATGAACAGGGTATACATTATATACAAGACATTGCATGCACAGTTAAAGATAATTTGTATTATGGGCATATGAAACAATTACAGACCACATTAAAATGTGTGACAGCCTTAGATTTGAAAGAACTTAGACTGGTGGTGGATGTAAGAGTCTCCAGTAGGTTGTTCCAGTTTTGGGGTGCACGGTAGGAGAAGGAGGAGCGGCAGGATACTTTGTTGAGCCTTGGGACCATGAACAGTCTTTTGGAGTCTGATTTCAGGTGATAGGTGCTGCATGTGGTAGGGGTGAGGAGCTTGTTCAGGTAGCTGGGTAGCTTGCCCATAAAGAATTTGAAGGCAAGACAGGAAAGGTGAACTTTGCACCTAGACTCGAGTGATGACCAATCTAGTTCTTTGAGCATTTCACAGTGATGTGTGTTATAGTTGCATTGGAGAACAAAACGACAAATTGAGTTGAGGAGGGTGTCAAGTTTGCTAAGGTGGGTTTGAGGTCCCGAGCCATATACTATGTCTCCATAGTCAATAATTGGCATTAGCATCTGCTGTGCGATAACGCTTTCTGACCAGGAGACTTAGGGAGGATTTGTTCCTGTAGAGTACCCCTAGTTTGGCATAGGTCTTGGTTGTCAGGGTATTAATGTGCATCCCGAATGTTAAGTGGGAGTCAAACCATATGCCCAGGTATTTAAAACTAGTAACAGGAGTTAGGGTGGTGTTAGTGTTGGTTGTAATCTGGAGCTCAGTCGCTGGAAGCTTTAAAAATTTAGTCTTGGTCCCAAACACCATTGTTACAGTCTTGTCAGTGTTTAAAAACAGTTTGTTTTGGGAAATCCAGTTTTCGAGTCTGAAAAAGAGACTGAAGTATGTGTTGAAGGTCAGAGAGGCTATGGCTGTGTGCATATAGGATTGTGTCATCTGCATACATGTGTATTGAGGCTTCCTGACAAGCTGTGGGAAGATCATTGATGAACACTGAGAAGAGTAGGGGCCCCAGAACAGAGCCTTGCGGGACACCACAGGTGATAGCCAGGGGGTTAGAGTAAGCGCCAGAGATGGACACATGTTGGGATCTACCTGATAGGTAGAACTGAAGTTTAAAGCATGCTTCCCTATTCCAGAGCTCTGGGGTTTGTTGAGCAAGATAGCATGATCAACAGTATCAAAAGCCTTTGCAAAATCTAGGAATACTGCACCAGTGAGTTGACCCCGTTCCATTCCACACTGGATTGCATTGCAAACTTTTAGCAGGGTAGTTACGGTAGAGTGTTTGGGGCAAAAGCCAGATTGGAATTGTCCCCCACCCCCTATTATTCACGCTTTGGCAATACTGAAATGTTCTTTTGTCATGCCAATAAAGCTGATTTGATTTGATTTGAGTTAAGAGTGAGTCAGAGAGAGAGAGAGAGAGAGAGTCAGTCAGAGAGACAGAGTCAGTCAGAGAGAGAGAGTCAGTCAGAGAGAGAGTCAGAGAGAGAGAGAGTCAGTCAGAGAGAGAGAGTCAGTCAGAGAGAGAGAGTCAGTCAGAGATAGAGAGTCAGTCAGAGAGAGAGAGAGTCAGTCAGAGAGAGTCAGTCAGGGAGAGAGAGAGAAAGTAGGTCAGAAAGAGTCAGTCTGGGAGAGAGAGTCAGTCTGAGAGAGAGAGTCAGTCTGAGAGAGAGAGAGTCAGTCTGAGAGAGAGTCAGTCAGAGAGAGAGAGAGAGAGAGTCAGTCAGAGAGAGAGAGAGTCAATCAGAGGGAGAGTCAGACAGAGAGAGAGAGAGAGTCAGTCAGAGAGAGAGAGAGAGAGAGAGAGAGAGAGAGAGAGAGAGTGAGAGTCAGTCAGAGAGAGAGAGAGTGAGAGTCAGTCAGAGAGAGTGAGAGTCAGTCAGAGAGAGAGAGAGAGAGAGAGAGAGAGAGAGAGAGAGAGAGAGAGAGAGAGAGAGAGAGAGAGAGAGTGAGAGTCAGTCAGAGAGGGAAAGTTTCAGTCAGAGAGAGAGAGTGTCAGTCAGAGAGAGGGAGGGAGTCAGTCAGAGAGAGGGAGGGAGTCAGTGAGAGAGAGGGAGGGAGTCAGAGAGAGGGAGGGAGTCAGTCAGAGAGAGGGAGGGAGTCAGTCAGAGAGAGGGAGGGAGTCAGTCAGAGAGAGGGAGGGAGTCAGTCAGAGAGAGGGAGAGAGAGTCGGAGAGGGAGAGTCGGAGAGGGAGAGAGAGAATCGGAGATGCCAAGTGTCAGGAAAAAAGCATTAATTTTATCGTTCTTTTTTTTATACTGTACTTTTCGAAAAAAACCTAAGTTTCTATGAAAATTTAAGTTTTTGTTTTTTTGCAGCCCACATAAACTTAAACCTGTTTTTTTGGCCTGTATTAGCCTTTGAGTTTGACATGCTTGGTCTACAGTATGTGGGTTGCACAACTAGGCCACTGCGTGTCCGCATACTGGAACACATGGGCAATATACGACGGCATTTGCTTACTCATAATGTTTCTTGGTTACAGCAAAAGAAAGTTATCACTCTTGAAAGCACTCAGTGTGTCTAATGTATATGAGTGTATATTAAAATAGTTTATTAAATCTACATTCTAAAAGAAAGTCTAAAAATTGGTGGGATAGAATCTATGGTCAATTGGTGAACGAAACACAAAAATACAAACAAATAGATAAGAACAACACAGGATAACCATATACTGTAGATCTAACTTGTCCACATAGTAGTGGCAAAAATATAGCTAAGCATTAGTAAGGTAGCAATCATCCTATCCAGTACACGTCACAGATAAGTGACAATGGACTTGGATATAAGGTATATATGGAACCTGTGTTTGAGGAAAGCTTGGAAGTAAAATACAAATACTAAAATAGTCAATCACATGCCCCTATACATAGTACCGAATAGTATAGTACAAGTTACATTCTCAAACTAAGTTAAACTGTGAGTAGTACACTACCAGTGGTATATAGTATTGTAAACCTGGTTAATAGGCACACAAAGTGTGTATACACGCCTAGAGGCACAAATCCAGTTCGTATCCAGTTATTGCCTCCAGCTTTAATTGCTCTAGAATGTAATAGCCCAGATAAATAGAGATAGCATTACTTGGTGTTATCCAAAATACAAAGATTCACAACAAGCTCTGAGAAACCCCAACCATTACCACATAATTTATAAATGCATATAAGTGTCAAAAGGAGTGCTAGTGGGCGTGGCTAAATGTATACAACAAAAAACAAAAATGCCCAAAGCTACTTCCAATGTGACAAAAGTAGACAGTGAAATACCTATATATCTCTTGTAAAAAGGGTTAGTTTAACCCTTTGGCCAAAGCATCTTAAGCCTGCTGCCACTTACAAGGCGTGACTGAAGCAGGACCAAACACTCACCTTGGTTAAAATTCTTATTTACCTGTATAATTACAGGAAGAATGATCACATTGGATCTGTCGTAACCTGGCAAAATGAAACTGACCTGCCAACTTGGAAAGTGGGGTGGGGCAAGCTTAGACCTTGGGGGGTGAGGGGCCACTACCCTCCCATAAGCAACTGAGACCAGCTGCACACAGTTAACAAAATACACAGATTCCCAACAAGCTCTGAGAAACCTCAACCATTACCACATAATATATATATATATATATGCATGTAAGTGTCAAAAGGAGCGCTAGTGGGCGTGGCTAAAGGTATACAACAAAAAACAAAAATGCCCAAAGCTACTTCCAATGTGACAAAATACACAGTGCAATAACTATATATTTCTTGTAAAAGGGTAATTTAGTTTAACCCTTTGGCCAAAGCGTCTTAAGCCTGCTACCACTTACCAATTAGGCATAGAAGTTGTAGTGCTTGTATAATAACTGAAGTGTAACAGTACAGCCTAGCACATAGAAAATTAACTTCTTTTCATACTGTTTTTATTTTATGCGCATGCGTGTATGTCTCATGGAACCTTGTTGAAACGCATAGGCGTATCACAGTATCACATTTCTGCACATTAAACATTATGATGACCTGTTGAAAATATTTCTTTGAACTGATAATCCAGCATACAGCGCTCTCCCCCTTGCCCCCGCACACACACGGCTAAAGTATTTCTACTTTTTATCTACACCTCTCCCACACCATTCATTTGTAATGGGTGGCTTTCTGGCTTTGATCTTCCCTAGCCTGTCATCACATTTCTGCGCATGCGTGTATGTCTCATTGGAACCTTGTTGATTATTTCTGCACATGCGTGTATGACTTCCCATTCAATTAGAATTTCAAGTCTGAAAAAAAAATGTTTTTTTCTTCTCGACATGTGTCTGCATAACAATTCTTGATATTCTGAGAATCAATCACTACTGTAGCTTTTTAATTCTACAATAGTCATGTACGTACTTAATGAGGTGGGTGGCATACTGGGATTTTTATTTGTGGGTGTGGGGTTCAAAACATTATGATAGCTTGTGGAAAATATTTCTTTGAACTGATAATCCAGCATACAGCTCTCTCCCCCTTGCCCCCGCACACACACAAGGCTAAAGTATTTCTACTTCGTATCTACACCTCTCCCACACCATTCATTTGTAATGGGTGGCTTTCTGGCTTTAATCTTCCCGAGGCTGTCATCACATTTCTGTGCATGCATGTATGTCTCATTGGAACCTTGTTGATTATTTCTGCACATGCGTGTATGACTTCCCATTCAATTAGAATTGCAAGTCTGAAAAAAAAATTTTTTTTGCTTCTCGACATGTGCCTGCAAAACAATTTGTGATAGTGCAGCTCTCTCTGAAAAGAAAAAATGAGTGCAGTTAAGTGCATACAGTATACTGTAAAACAATCTGTGCCATACTTACCTGTTTCATACTTGGTGTACCTGTACTTACCATACTACAGTACTGTACCTTACTACCTTCCTGATGTATGCCCATTACGCTCTATCACAATGGGCAACACAGTCGCAATATGATCTATATATTTATTACATCTTTCGATGGTGAGTACATTGTTCCAAAAACTCAGTATGCCATCCGCCAATTCATCCTTTTTTGAGGGTTTCACCACTTTTCGGATATGATCCTTCAGCTGATGCCATACCATTTCGATAGGATTGAAGTTTGGCGATCTGTCATTGGAGGGGGAAAAGAAGGAGAATTAGTTAAAGAGATACACATTAAACAGTGTAAAAAAATGAGAAACGGTTACCGTACTTACTCCGCTGGCATTTTAACCCAGTTGATACCGCTGGCAAGCATATGTGCACAAGACGCGGTGTGTTTGAGATCATTATCCTGGAAGAACCGTGACCATCTGGGAATTCACGTGTGATGTATTTCACAATCTCGAGCACTATTTTCTCTTGAAAAAATACTTTATTCATGATTCCAGTAACAAGAAAAGTGCTCAAAATACTGTACACTAGTACAGTACAGTGCATAAGGCTACAGCATGTGACTTTGTGCATTATTTTACCGCCAAAGATGACGATGCATCCTGGTCCACGCCTAGTGATGGCATCCCACACATGCAGCTTCACTGGGTGTTTTGAACGCGGCTTCAGAGATATGCTTCATTTTTTGTGGAATGCAAAGGTGGCAAATCTCTCAAGCGATACAGTTGACTCGTCAGTAAAGATGCAATCCTGAAAAGTCTCACCACTTTCGATCCATCCCCGTGCCTGATCCACTCTTTTGATCTTGTTGACATCCCGTATCATAGGGTACGCTCTGTAATGACAAGGAATAATTTTATAGGTACTGTACAGTTACTTAAACCACACTTTAACCTACTGTACTGTCCAGTACTAACCTCACACGTCCATATTTCCATCCAATTCTGTGTCTCATCTTCTTGATGCTGCTCTCAGATGCGGTTATATTGTGATTTTTCTCTATATCATCCTTGGCCCTTGTGGCACTCCTCTCATCATTCTCTTCACTTATTTGGTCAACCAGAAGAGTTGTCGCCCTACAGTGTAAAGGAAAAACAACAATTAGTTACAGTAGGGCACAAGTACATACTGTACTATACTGGATTATTGGCAGCTATATTCATCTGTGATGCTCCGTCATTTATGCTCAGGCCTACAGTATGGCGAAATATATATAATATAGTTATATAAATATACAGCGATATAAATTATAATATATATATATATATATATTATAGTTATATAAATATACACAGTGGTTGACAAATCACCAAAAAATCTACTCGCCACACAAAAAAATCTACTCGCCACCTAGTACCAAACGTGTGCTGCTTGGGCCAATATTTACTCGCCCGGGGGTTAAATCCACTCGCCCGGGGCGAGCAAATGTATAGGTTTGTCGAACACTGAATATACAACTATATAAATTATAATAGAGATATATATATATATAATATAGTTATATAAATATACAGCTATATAAATTATAATAGAGATATATACCGTATAATATAGTTATACTGCATAAATATACAGCGATATAAATTATAATAGAGATATATACTGTATAATATAGTTATACTGCATAAATATACAGTGATATAAATTATAATAGATATATATACAGTATATACTGTAACATTATAATATAATTTTACTGGTACTTTATTTGTGTGTGTCATACTGTTTACAGTAAACAGTATACTGTGTACTGCATTGGGAGTTGTGAGTGAGTGAGTCATAATGAATAATAATGAAGTGCGTGATAATTAAGGAAATAGGTGCAACTCACTTTGAATTAGAATGGGTGTATTTAAATTGATTGATTGTAAGAATGTAATTCTGATACTTGAGGAAAGAGGTGCAACATACATTACAATTTTTTTTATCTCAAATTATTGCTAGGAATAAGGTTCTTTTAAAACAATAATCCATTTAACCAGTAAAAGTGCTATTACATTACTGTACGGTAAAGAAAATATATTGAAAATACTTTACTTACGCGGTAGTAACTGTTGGTGTCCGCTTGACATTTTTGTCCTTACCATGGGCATGATAGCTCACGGTGGCAGCTGGTACAACGAGGCCAGAAGTACTTAACTAGCGTTGAATCTCTGAAATTTGGTGTCCTCTCTTGTACATATCCTGTATTCTCAAACTGAGATCCTTAGAAATCTTTTTAACCGGCATCGCTGCATTTACTGTAGAAAGAAATACAAGCACAAGAATGTATATACGATGTGTATTCAATGGGCAGTGAATCAACAAAATGGATGCTGTATTTATACTTTAATGAGTCTCATTACAGCACGCCCACTTTTAACACCTGCATCTCGTGGCCATGCAAGCGAAAAAAAAGTTTTAGTACACATTACAGTACGCCCACTTTTAATACCTGCACCTAAATCACAATAGGGACACAGTGGGCCTCATGCAGGAAACGCCGATAAGGCTTTTATCGGCATTTTCCCACCAAAATTGGATTTGAGATTCAGTAAGCGCCGATAAGTGGTTAAAATCGGCATTTTTTCTTCCCGATAAAAATTTATCGTCATGCGGCTGCCAATAACCCACTTATTGGCACTTTTCGGCACTTTTTGAAATCGGCTGTATTCTAGTAGCCCCGATCAGCTTATCGGTGCTGATCGGCACTCACAAATGGAGATTTCATCGGCAATTGGTCCCGCCAACTAAAGTTGGCAAGTTGGAGGGGAGAAGGATCGGCAAGGTTGCCGGGACGGCACTTAGAAAAAATAGCTCATCTCTACATCAATGGAGTCAATGGAGCGGGGACTTATAACATTATAGGAGTGTTTACGTTCTCTTGCTCATAATAAAAATGTGCTTGGCATTACAGTGTCGATGTCAATCATTTCATCGTGTCAACGCTTACGTTTATTATTGGCACAACATTGTACTTTGCAATGTTATGATGATTTGCGTGTCACATTAGTCTTAATGTTATGATGTGTCAAGGGAAACTTCTATAGTAAACTCTTAAAGGAACAGGTCACATAATATGAAACATGTTACTTAAGTGTGCTTCAATTTATTATAGGATGTAACACATTTACACATCTAACAGATCCAGCGTATACTAATGTTGGAATACATTAGAGAATGCTTTGAATGTGTAACGCATGATCAAATGTAAATGTAGCTGTTTGTTTTCAGGTTTACATGTACTTTGTGACCTCCCTCTTTTGATGACGTCCGCAATTGGACACTCAATAACATTGCATGTTTACATTGTACACCATGCATTAGAATCACTTCATGCTAAGTTATACACACATCTATAATAGTTACTCATTTTTACACGATTGAAATATAATCAATAGCAAGTATCCTGATGGCATTAAATTATGCAAATGCATATTACAATTAGTTCATGTGAACATGTGACAATAACATGCCAAATTAGACATGTTGCAACGTACTTTTTCAACGTCAATGTCATGGTTGTATCCTAATGAGATGACTGAGTGTTGCGTTCAGAAGTGGTACCTGCATTACACATTCCATAAATACTTGCGAATAAATTCTTGTACAAAGCTTAACGTTACATCAGTGTCAAATATCATGATTGCCTGGCGAACACACATAAATAATCCGTTTAATTCGTTCTGGATACCCGTTTGGAGTTAACTACTTGGATATGTTAATGTAACACCTTGCACTTCATCAAGTCACCTGACATCATCCCATATGTATTTAAAGGAGGCCAATTACCTGCGCATTGACAGCTATAGACCTGAAAATGATGCAAATTTTTATGAGACGGAGGAAGATTCTATTGGAGGAGAGGCTTGCTGATGGAGAGGATGTCACAGGCCAAGGAAGGGACAGAGACAGGGACAGAGACAGGGATGCGGAGAGGAGAGGGAGAGGTCGAGGGTGAGGGCAAGGCGATGAGAGGAGAAGAGAGAGGAGAGAAGTTGTACCTCATCCTGGGAGAGAACCATGTTAGATGGGATGAGTGAGGAGGTGATTATAAGTCGTTATCGTTTGAGTTCAGCAGCAATCTTAGCTCTTTATGAAGAGATACGGGGAGATTTAGATTTTGTGACAGCCAGAGGATGTGCAGTCCCTGGGCTTGTTAAAATGCTGTGCTCATTACATTATCTTGCTTCCGCGTCATTCCAGACAACTGTGGGCATAGTGGGCGGGGTCTCACAATCTACATTCTCGCGGGCCTTTACCCAGTTTCTATGTGCACTTAATAGACGCACTAGGAATTATATTCATTTTCCTACAGATCACACAGAGTGGCTGGAAGTCAGGAATGGCTTTTATACCATAGCCGGGATACCAAGTGTGATGGGTGCAATAGATTGCACCCATGTTGCTTTGATCCCGCCTAGTCAGAGTGAGCATGCTTACCGCAACCGTAAGCACTACCATTCCCTGAATGTACAGGTGGTATGCGATGCCACGATGAAGATTATGCATGTGGTAGCCAAATTCCCAGGTTCCAGTCACGATTCCTCTATCCTGAGAAACTCATCAGACTTCCATGCTTTCGAAGAAGGCTATTTTGGACCTGGTTAGCTGGTGGGTGAGTACATATTATGATGTGTTAACAAACAACTCTAGTTTTTCTATTAACTGTTGAATGTAATAATGTTAACACAAATTGAATCATATTTGTGCATGATGGATTATAGGTGACTCAGGATACGGAATTAGGCCGTGTCTGTTGACCCCGGTGGCAAACCCTCAATGTGAAGCAGAGGAGAGGTACAGTGGTGACCAACTTTATTCTAACTTGGCTAGCTCTGCGAATTTCAGAATATCCCGGTGATGTGCGGTTTTGTGTCGTTTTCTCCCGGGGTGTATTGTGTTATTTTCGCGGCTGTAATTTAAGCATTTTATTCCCGCTGGCTGCAATACTGCAATGCCGTGTAAAAACGCATGGGGGCGTTTGCGAGCTGTTGTCTTTGAAGCCGAGAAATTCATGAATTGTAATGCAGTATATACTGTATATATACAGTATATACTGTATAACAACAAATCCTATAACCCCTAACATACACATACAGTAGTGTATATGCACATCAATGATACTATAGGCCATGCCTTGGCGAGATGTGTTTGCAGCAGAGAGAGAACCGCTGCTCTCTCTGCGCAAACATCGGCACATTAAAAATTATTTAAAATACATTTTTATTCATAGTGTAGATGTGCAGGGGGTCTCCGGAGCTGAACCGCGTTGGTTTCAGGTCCGGGGACCCCCTGCTTCCCGAGATACAGGCCCCTTTATGTGGTGCCGGTATCCCTCTGCATTTAAAGGTCCCGATCACGTGACCGCGGCATGTAAACCAAGCAGAGGGATACCGGCACCCCCTAAAGGGGCCTGTATCTCGGGGAGCAGGGGGTCCCCGGACCTAAAACCAAAGTGGTTCAGCTCCGGAGACCCTCTGCACATCTACAGTATGAATAAAACACATATATAAATAAACACTCATTCCTTACCTTTACGGCTATGTGCTATGGTAACGAAGCAGCATGACTGTATTTTTAATAATATTGTACAGTGAGCAGGGGGTCCCCTGAGCCAGAAATCAAAGCTCAAGGGACCCCCTGCTCCTGCACAATATTATTAAAAATACAGAAATGCTGCTTCATTACCATAGCTGATAGACGCTAAGGCAATGAAGGGGTTAACCCACCGTGCCCGCTTTATTGTGGGTAGCGGGGGTGGGCGAAGGGGGTATTTGGCCCTTGGTGTGAGTTTAGGACTAGCGGGGGGTTGTTGGTGCACTTAACCTCTTCACGGCCGTAGCAGTTAATACCGCTACGGTCATGAAGGGGTTAACCACTCCCGCTACCCCCCGCAAGCCCTAAACAACCATCATTGGGGCTAATACCCCCTTCACCCACCCCCGCTACCCACAATAAAAAAAATTCACACACAGCAGCCACCCAAAAAATAAATCTAAATAAATAAATACATGAATATAAATAAATACATTTAAAATACATTTTTATTCATAGTGTAGATGTGCAGGGGGTCTCCGAAGCTGAACAGCATTGGTTTCAGGTCCGGGGACCCCCTGCTTCCCGAGATACAGCCCCCTTTATGATGTGCCGGTATCCCTCTGCATTTGAAGGTCCCGATCACGTGACCGCGGCATTTAAACCAAGCAGAGGGATACCGGCACCCCCTAAAGGGGCCTGTATCTTGGGAAGCAGGGGGTCACCGGACTTGAAACCAAGGGGGTTCAGCTCCGGAGACCCCTTGCACATCTACACTATGAATAAAAATGTATTTTAAATATATTTATTTCTATTCATGTATTTATTTATTTAGATTTATTTATTAATTGTACTGCTGCTGTGTGTGATTTTTTTTTATTGTGGGTAGTGGGGGTGGGTGAAGGGGTATTAGCCCCAATGGTGGTTGTTTAGGGCTTGCGGGGGGGTAGCGGGTGCACTTAACCCCTTCACGACCGTAGCGGTATTAACTGCTACGGTCGTGAAGGGGTTAAGTGCACCCGCTACCCCCCCGCAAGTCCTAAACTCACACCAAGGGCCAAATACCCCCTTCACCCACCCCCGCTACCCACAATAAAAAAAATTCACGCACAGCAGCCCCACAATTAAAAAATAAATCTAAATAATTAAATACATGAATATAAATAAATATATATATGTATATATATATATACTGTATATATATATATATATATATATATATATATATATATATATATATATATATATATATATATATATATATATATATATATATATATATATATATATATATATATATAACAACAATCCCTATACATATATCTTCACACATCCTCTTTCTATCCATGCTTCTCCTCCTTGCTTCTGGGGATATCTCTCCCAATCCTGGTCCCTGTCTTATTCCTACATGCGCTCGTCCTCGCCTGCCAACTACAACCTCTACTCCTTCTGGGGTCAACCCCTCCAACCTCATACCCATCCCCTGCCACCCTCCCTCCTCTCTCCCATTCTCCTGTGCTTTTTGGAACGCACGCTCTCTTTCTAACAAGTTCCTCTCTGTGCATGACTTCTTTCTCTCTCACTCCCTGCTTCTCTTTGCTATAACTGAGACCTGGCTCACTCAGTCTGACTCTGCTCTGGAAGCTGCCCTCTCCTGTGGTGGCCTTTCCTTCTCCCACACTCCGCGCCCTGATGGCAGGGGTGGAGGCGTGGGGCTCCTGCTCTCCTCTCTCTGCCATTACCGAACCCTTCCTATTCCCCCCTCTCTTGCTATTCCCTCCTTTGAGGCTCACACTGTTCAGATCTTCTCTCCTCTCCCTGTTCATGTGGCGGTCATCTATCGCCCACCTACCTCTACTCATCCCCCTTCTGCCTTTCTCTCTCACTTTGAATCCTGGCTCTCTTTCTTTCTCTCCTCAGACTCCCCTGTTCTTCTCCTTGGGGACTTCAATTGCCACATTGATGACCCCTCTGTCTCTTGGGCTTCCCGCTTTCTTTCTCTTACCTCTTCTTTTGGCCTTCAACAGTGGACTGCAGCCAGCACCCACAAGGATGGCCACTACTTAGACCTGGTTTTCACAAAAAAATTCTCTCTCTCTGATTTCTCCATTTTCCCTTTTCCTCTCTCTGACCATCATCTCATCTCATTCTCTTTATCTTGCTTCTCCCCTTCTCCACCTCCATCTACCCCCCGGTTCTGCAGAAACCTGCGCTCTACTCACTTACCTGACTTTGAGTCCACTTTACGCTCCTCCCACTCCTCTCTCAGCTCTGCTACAGACCCTGACAACCTGGTCAGGAACTACAACTCTGCCTTATCCTCCTCTCTTAATCTACATGCCCCGCTTTCTCTCTGCCGCCCTCGCCCTTCTAACCCTAGACCTTGGCTAAATTCCCACACGCGCATGCTGCGTTGCTCCACTCGTTCCTCTGAATGCCTCTGGAGGAAGTCTCACACTCTCGCAGACTTCCTTCACTTCAAATTTATGCTATCCTGTTTCAATGGGTGGGGGAGTGGGGAATGTGGATGGACTGGGCGCTTCCCAGTTAATATTAGATAGGTGTAAATAGTGACACACCTTAGATACACAAAATAAACCTTACACCACAAAGTGATAATAAAAATAATAGTGTACAAGTGCAGCTCAACTTCCTCTGGTGGGACAGTTCCAAGTCCCCGGATGTAGAATTTTCTTTTCTTGGGGTTGAGGAGGAGCGCAGGATAAGCTCGTGATATGTGAAAAAATAAAAATATATATAGTGCAGATGGTAGATCACTGCTAAAAAGATAATCAATATATGAAATGAACTCACAAAAATCGTATTATATTTCTGCATGTCAGAGATCCATCTCTCTCTGACTGGAGCCCTTTGTGTAGCTGGGGTTAGGATGCATTTTCCATAGGGTGGTGGAGAGAACCGCCGATAGAAGGGTGGTGAAGTGTAAGGCTGCTGCCCGGTGCTTCACTTTCACTTACACCTCACAGTGTAGTTCCGCATCAGTCTCTGCTGTCGCGTCACTTCCGGTTTCGCGTCACAGGTGAGGGCAGGAAGCCAAAATGTGTCTGGTGTCAGCAGTAGATTGCCAGTCCTTCAGTGAGCAGATTCTCTCCAAATTCTAACTCTACGCGTTTCGCACACTGCTTCGTCATACTGACGAAGCAGTGTGCGAAACGCGTAGAGTTAGAGTTTGGAGAGAATCTGCTCACTGAAGGACTTGCTGACACCAGACCCATTTTGGCTTCCTGCCCTCACCTGTGACGCCAAACCAGAAGTGACGCGATGGCAGAGACTGATGCGGAACTACACTGTGAGGTGTAAGTGAAAGTGAAGCACCGGGCAGCAGCCTTACACTTCACCACCCTTCTATCGGCGGTTCTCTCCACCACCCATTGAATTTATGGAAAATGCATCCTGACCCCAGCTACACAAAGGGCTCCAGTCAGAGAGAGACCAGCTACACAAAGGGCTCCAGTCAGAGAGAGATGGATCTCTGACATGCAGTAATATAATACGATTTTTGTGAGTTCATTTCATATATTGATTATCTTTTTAGCAGTGATCTACCATCTGCACTATATATATTTTTATTTTTTCCCATATCACGAGCTTATCCTGCGCTCCTCCTCAACCCCAAGAAAAGAATATCCTGTTTCAACTCTGCCCTCTCGCAAGCTAAACAAGCCTACTTTTCTGCACTAACCAACATGCACAAGTCTAACCCACGCCGACTGTTCTCTGTCTTTGATACTACCCTCAGCTGCCTCTCCTTCCTCCATCTCCGCTCAGGACTTTGCTGACTATTTTAAGGAAAAGTTGGAATCCATACGGCAGAACATCCCCTCTGTTTCTTCCCCCCATCCTACACCTCTTCCTAACTCTCCTCCTGCCTTCCTTGACTCTTTTTCCACTGTCTCAGAGGAGGATGTGTCGCTGTTGATCGCCTCTTCTCCCTCTACCACTTGCCCTCTTGACCCCATTCCCTCCCATCTCCTAAAACCTCTAGCTCCTACTATAATCCCTACGCTTACACATATTTTTAACTCCTCCCTCTGCTCTGGAACCTTTCCATCCTCCTTCAAACATGCAACAGTCATACCATTACTCAAAAACAGCAAGCTTGGCCCCTACCTGTCTTTCTAACTATCGACCTGTCTCCCTCCTGCCTTTTGCCTCTAAACTCCTTGAACGTCTTGTATTCTCTCGCTTGCTCCATTTTCTCAACACCTATTCTCTCCTAGACCCTCTACAATCTGGCTTCCGCACTGCTCACTCCACCGAAACAGCCGTTACTAAAATAACTGATGACCTCCATGCTGCCAAAGACAGAGGTCATTACACTCTGCTCATGTTACTCGACCTCTCTGCAGCATTTGACACAGTGGACCACCCTCTTCTACTCCACATTCTCCATACTCTAGGTATTCGGAACAAAGCTCTATCCTGGATCTCATCCTACCTCTCCCATCGTACTTTTAGTGTCTCTTCTGCTAACACCTCCTCCTCCTCTATTGATCTCTCTGTGGGGGTACCCCAGGGCTCTGTCCTGGGACCTCTTCTCTTTTCTCTGTACACACTCTCTCTAGGTGACCTAATAACATCTTTTGGGTTTAATTATCACCTCTATGCTGACGACACACAAATATACTTTTCAACACCTGACCTTAAACCTGCTGTACAAACCAAAGTTTCTGAATGTCTCTCTTCTATATCATCCTGGATGGCCCTCCGACGCCTTAAACTCAACATGGCTAAAACAGAGCTCCTCATACTTCCTCCCAAACCTGGCTCTACTACCTCCTTCCACATTACTGTTGGAACTACAATCATTCACCCAGTAGCCCAAGCACGCTGCCTAGGGGTCACACTCGACTCCTCTCTCACATTCGCCCCTCACATTCAAAACATTTCTAAAACTTGTCGCTTTTTCCTCCGCAATATAACTAACATACGCCCTTTCCTCTGTTGTTCGACTGCTAAAACTCTGACTCAGGCCCTCATTCTCTCCCGTCTTGATTACTGTAACCTCCTGCTGTCTGGCCTTCCTGCCTCTCACCTGTCTCCCCTACAATCTATCCTAAATGCTGCTGCCAGAATCACTCTACTCTTTCCTAGATCTGTCTCAGCATCTCCCCTCCTGAAATCCCTCTCCTGGCTTCCGATCAAATCCCGCATCTCACACTCCATTCTTCTCCTCACTTTTAAAGCTTTACATTCTTCTGCCCCTCCTTACATCTCATCCCTAATTTCTCGGTATGCACCATCCAGACTCTTGCGTTCTTCTCAAGGATGTCTTCTTTCTACCCCCTTTGTATCTAAAGCCCTCTCCCTCCTTAAACCTTTTTCAGTGACTGCCCCACACCTCTGGAATGCCCGTCCCCTCAGTACCCGACTAGCACCCTCTCTATCCACCTTTAAGACCCACCTTAAGACACACTTGCTTAAAGAATCATATGAATAGCACTGTGGATATTCTGAACACGATACATAAAGCTTGGCCCCCTGCAGACGCACTTACCAGAACTGCCTCCTACTGTCTCTGTACGTTCTCCCTACCTACCAATTAGAATGTAAGCTCCTCGGGGCAGGGACTCCTCTTCCGAAATGTTACTTTTATGTCTAAAGCACTTATTCCCATGATCTGTTATTTATATTATCTGTTATTTATTTGATTACCACATGTATTACTACTGTGAAGCGCTATGTACACTAATGGCGCTATATAAATAAAGACATACAATACAATACAATACAATATATACCCTGGCTGTTCTCAAAGCTGTGACCATGCAGCAAGCTTAAGCCTATAGGGAACCATGTTAAAAATGGTTTTTGAGGCAAAAAGTGACACTGTGTGCTCATTTGCATGTAATTTCCCAGAATCCCTTGCTGCAGTGGTGTATACTGGGTGATAATGGGGAAAGGCGGGGTTGCAGACCTGCCTAAGACATGCAGATGAGCATACAGTTATATTTGCATATTTGCTTTCCTGTGGAGGGTTTTTGTCACTTTTTTTACTCACCATAACTTAACTCAGTATCATGGTTTAGCCTATCCCATAGCCTCTCTTGCATTCCCAGTAAAATCAACCCCACACTGATGAGACCCATCAAGGTCGAAACGACTGTCTGTGGGTGGTTTTCTGGGTATGCACCTTAACCCTGGCTGTGCTCAAAGCTGTGACCATGCAGCAAGCTTAAGACTATAGGGAACCATGTTAAAAATGGTTATTGAGGCAAAAAGTGACACTGTGTGCTCATTTGCATGTCATTTCCCAGAATCCCTTGCTGCAGTGGAAGTGCTGTATGCTGGGTGATAATGGGGAAAGGCGGGGTTGCAGACCTGCCTAAGACATGCAGATGAGCATACAGTTATATTTGCATATTTGCTTTTCTGTGGAGGGTTTTTGTCACTTTTTTTACTCACCATAACTTAACTCAGTATTATGGTTTATATATATACAGTATATACAGTACACACACATGATGAACCAATATACAAATAAATGCAGAAGTGTTATCAAAACCATACTGTACTACAAATAACACTTCTCCATACAGACACACTACATTACAATGAATTACTTTTAATAAACCTAACTGATCTTACAATCTAAATCATCAAATGCCAATGAAAAACCTCACATTCCAATCAATACATTGCATTTACATTGTATTTATGATGCATAAAATCTATGCACCATATACATTCTGCAAATGAATGTGAACAATATCATTGCAAGCTAAATACAAATACTGTACTCCAAACAAGTCAACTATTTTAACCAATCAAGTAAAGAAAAATCAATATATACAGTAAGTACCAACCAGAAAACAAAATTTAAAACCAAGGCTAACCCTTACAATACCAAGGATTACATCTATCTAATTGTAAAAAAACATTATACTGTACACACATTGAAGCATTGCAATAAACAACATACATTACAGTACATCCCCTGTATCTCCCTGCCTTGAGTGCAATCTGTGTAAAGCCCCCTCCCTCCTAATATTTCTGTTAAATCTCCCTGCCTTGAGTGTAATCTGTTTAAAGCCCCCTTCCCCCTAATGTTTCTGTTAAATCTCCCTGCCTTGAGTGTAATCTGTATAAAGCCCCCTCCCCCTATTGTTTCTGTTAAATCTCCCTGCCTGTGTTGCTGTGAGTGCAGTTTATGTAAATGTGGGGAGGGGGAGTGGGTAATAACCCCACATCCTTGACTGTGATCTGTGTAAAGCCCCCTCCCCCTAATGTGTCTGTTAAATCTCCCTGCCTGTGTTGCTGTGAGTGCAGTTTATGTAAATATGGGGAGGGGGGGGGACCCGATGTGCATACTGTGAGGTCTAACCACCCTCACCCACTACCCACATACTGTTACCCCCCCATCCTGGCCATGGCCCCTCCATTTCTGCAAAACAGACTCAAAAATTAAAACATCCAAAGTAATGTCCCCTTACCCCTTAATCACCATAGCGGTTATTAACTGCTACAGTCATTAAGGGGTTAACCCACCCTCACCCACCACTCGGGATGCCTACATACCCTCCCACTCTAACCCCTCACCCCGTGAGGCCTAACCCCCCTAACCCACTACCCACATGGGAGGCCTACCCACATACCGTTGGGGAACCCCCCCCCACCCCCAGTACCCACAATAAAAACAATAGTGACCCACAATAAATATCATTATATTTATTAAATACATTACCCACCCCCTGTGCCCCCCCCATAAATACAAAATTTATCCTTTTACAAACAGGGTTCATAACGCAGCCCACGAGAGTCCCCGGTGGGCTGGTGGGGCACCTGACAGACCTACAGGGTACCAGCAGCCCTTTTCAAACAGGTTCTGGAGGCCTGCTGGTGGGTCCCGCCAGCACCATGGCCCCCAGGTGGTCTCCTTGGGTCACCGTGGGCCACAATTGGGTCCCCACGGTAGGCCCAAGGATGTCTGGGAGCCCCGGGTCAGACCCACAGGTGTCTGCGGGGCCTCGGGTGGTTCCCACGGGGGTCTGGGGAACTCACAGGTGCTCACTACGGGTCCGCGGTGCCCCCACAGAAGTGGGACCACACATCTTCAACCCCGCACCTACGGGTCGGCGGTGCCCCCACAGAAGTGGGACCACACAGCTTCATCCCCGCAGACTACGGGTCCGCGGTGCCCCCACAGATGTGAGGCCACCACTTCATCCCCGCATGTGTCACCCGTGGAACCACCAGCCTGGTACCCGTGAGATACCCGAGGAAACCACATGTGGTCTCCAGAGGTCTCACGCGGAACCACAGAACAAACCCTGAATGAAAAAAAAATAAACCTGGCCTATACATTCAATACATACAACCCCCCCCCCCCCAACACCTACAGTACAATAATGTGCAAAATAACTATTATCCAGATATGGATAATAGATTAATTGCCCATTATTTAAAACATTAACTAGCATATTCAAATAAATAATAAAGTGCTACTGACCTCATCAAGAAGAAGTCTCCGTCGCCAGCAACATTCTTGTCTTGTCCACAAAATACATTGCCAAAACAAAGCCAATATATTGCAATTACATTCAGATATCAATTAACCCCTTAAACACCTTATCGGATAATAACCGCAAAGGTAATTAAGGGGTTAAGCCACACTGGCCCGATACCCACCCTTCACCCATGAATTTGTACAGTTGCTTCATCATGCAACTATATATACAGTTTATATATAAAAATAGGTTTTACCAGATTGAAGTCCGGAAAAGATGAGACAGCACACAGTATTGTAAGTCCAATAGAACTATATTCAGTTAATCATGGCACCACATCCAACGTCTCGATCAAATAAACGTGACCTTCCTCAGGGTCGTGCAATAAGTGAATGCTAATAAACCCCCTTATATACCCACACAAATCAAAAATAAACCAAACTCACCCGTGTAAGGGCAAAATTGCCCGCGAAACTGCGCCGCTGTGACCCGCAGGCATGTGCTGGAACGCATCGCCATCTTGGATATGATAATTAGGCTTCACATGAGTAACTATGGTGGCCTGTGCAGCGCATAGAGCTAATCTAGTGACGGTTCGTGCATGCGCGAACCTTACAATGCCCCGCGATGGATGCAGAAGACTGGGCATGGAAATCCCTATGTCTCTGTGTCTATCCCCATAGCACTCATAAGTGCGCATGCGCATGGATATTAACCCAAAAAGTATCTATGTAAACATGACACTGCGCATACCTAATCAAAGAGAGAGGGCTAATGACAACTGGGGCAATGCTGTAGCGGCTCTGTCATGATGTTACTGCATATACATTAATGGAAATACACTCATGATTGTGAAAGAGTGGATTATACTTCAATGCTCTTATAAACCTAAATTTTACCCATGATGGCATGCTCCAACTCATTACCCACGTGACCCACAAATAATATAATAAACAACTACCATTAAAAAATATGTGTTCCATATTATAGTAGAATGTTGTAACTGCTCAACTATAATAAATACTATAATTACATTGACCAAAAAAGTCTAAAATCGGCAAAGTGATACAATATAAAGTCAAAACATACTATTTCAAAATAGATGGACCACTAGGCATAAGAGGGGTTAGTCTAACATGTGACAATCTAATGGACATGAGTAGATCCTACTGAAGCAATGATCAAAGTCGGACTCCATCAACTAACTCCGTCCTACAGCAACATATCACTATCATGTGAAAACAACATGTCAGACATACCACAATATCAAATGCACCATGTTATTACACGTATCAAAATCCCGAAGTGGAGCAATATCAACAAACTCTGTGAAAAAACCATCACCCAGGGGTGACCACGTGAGGATAACATAACAAGGGCCACACAATGAAATAACACAAAAAAGAAAAAAAGAAAAAACAAAGCAATTAAACACTGATACAGAAAAAAGATTTTTTTCATCAACCACAGATATCAGATATTCATAAAGAGTTCATTACAAAAAACACCCTAAAGAAAAATCTTCGTTCAGGCCAAAAGGTGCCATTGTCCTCAGCTCAAAGATATGCCTCGCTTCACTTTGCAGTAGAAGTCTATTCCTATCGCCACCTCGTATGGGCGCTTGGATCTGCATGATGGGCATGCACCTAAATGTTGCCAAAGAATGTTTAAAGTCCCTGAAATGTTTGGCAACAGGGAGGCATTTAAACTCCGAATCATTGGTATCTGTTGATAGAGCTTTACGAATTGTCGAACGATGTATAGCAATGCGCTCTTTAAGCATCCGCACTGTTTTCCCAATATAGAGTAAACCACATGGGCATTTTATCAAATATATAACAAATTTTGATTCACAATTCAGATATTGGTGAATTTTGATTTTGGTACCACTATGTGGATGGCAATAGAAAGGCCCCACCTGCATATATTGGCAATTTGTGCACCCCTTGCACCTGTATGCACCTGGCTTTTGAATTAGCCATATTTTGTCCTTGCTGTATTTATCAGTTGGATCAGCTTGCGTGATCATATCCCCAATGGATGGACCACGCCGAAAACAGAAAAGGGGTGGTTCACGAAAGTGTCGACCTATCTTATCATCATTCGTTAGAACGTGCCAATTATCTCTGATACTGCATTGAATGCATGGAGATGCAGTGCTAAATGTGCTAATAACATTGAATCTTGCATTAGATGTTTGCTCTCCTTGATTATGGCTCTCGCGATTTATATCTTCTTTTGAAATCACACGGTCAAGGGCATGTTTAACATCAACAGGGCTATAACCCCGCTCAAGGAACCTGTTTGCCATATTGATGAGAGCTGATTCCATCTCTTCCGGATCACTAGTGATTCGTTGGACTCTCAATAATTGTGAATACGGAAGACCTTTTTTCAATGGGGCCGGGTGATGGCTAGTTGCATAAAGTAAAGTGTTCTTATCAGTCATTTTTTGATATAGCCTTGTAGCCAATTTACCACCTGCTTTATACACCATAGTGTCCAAAAATGGTATCTCAAGTTCGCCATAACATAACGTAAAACGTATGTTCGATGGAATGCTGTTCAGATGGTTCACAAAATCGTGTAGTTCTATTATAGTACCACTCCAAACAATGAAAATATCGTCAATGTAGCGTAAAAACTTTCTGATGTACTGTGCATTGGGCGCATCGCATAAAATGTGGGTTTGCTCATACATATCCATGTATAAGTTGGCGTATGATGGTGCCATGTTTGAGACCATGGCTGTCCCACTTAGCTGTAGATAGTACTATCTCTCAAACCTGAAGAAGTTTTTATTCAAAATGACTTCTATCAGGAGTAGTAGAAATTCCGACGGGGGGCTGGTCACGGCAGGTATGGCTACATATGTCAAGGACACTAATAACTTCATGGAGCATATCAACAATCTATCATTTGATCCATCCGGGTGTGTATTGGCTACCCTAGATGTAGCATGTCTATACACGAATATCCCGCATAAAGAGGGCTTGGATGCTATCCGGAGCAAGCTGATCACAAGAACTTCACTGACCGGCCCCCCGTCGGAATTTCTACTACTCCTGATAGAAGTTAATGGATGGGAGCCTGAAAGACTGTGTTAGAAAAGGCCCCCGTTTTGTATATCGGAAGGCCAAAACCATTGCCACTTATGTATCACCTAGCTATGTTGCTTCTTCACCCCCTTCCATTAGGAAATTTGTAACGAAAGGATCCTACAGATGTGGAGGTTGTAAAATATGCCACTTCATGATACCATCCTGACATTTTAGGGGCTCTATTACTAATCAGGAAATCCCTATTAAATCCTTCATAAACTGTGACTCGCAGTACGTTATCTATCTTTTAACATGTGGGTGTGGAATAAATTATGTAGGGAGGACTACTAGATCTTTAAAGAACAGGATACTTGAACATGTGAGATTGATTAAGAAGGGGGACTTGTCCCACCCAGTCTCCAAACATTTTTCAAAATGTACCAAAGGTGGCATTAAAGGATTTACAGTAAAAGGAATTGAAAAGGTTTTTGCGAGTGACAGAGGGGGTGATTTGCTCAATTTGTTGGACCGCAGGGAGGCTTACTGGATTTTTATTCTTCAAACCAGAACTCCCTGCGGTTTAAATGTAGAGTGGAACTTGAGCCTTTCTTAAAATCTTAAAATATTAACTCTGCAAAAATATTGTCAAACTGTATCCTGATTCTGATTTTGGATTGTTATTACTATGTTGCAGAACATTTATGGCTAAGAGAGTTGATATTATCACCTTAGTTTGCATATCAGACACGTTTGAGGTAAATGTGTTTATAAATATTGTATTTGCAACTCTGAATAAGTTGTAACTTATTAAATATCATTGATATAAGTAAGATCATTATGAATATCAGGGTTTAGATTTGTTGATTCATCTATTTCTTCATTCCTTGGAGGAAAACTCTTAGACTTACATAAAGAATGTCTAAAGATTGTTTAACTTGTTTTTAATACAGTGATATGTGTTTTTAAGTCGGATAATGTGTGTGTTATCTTGCTATTCATGATTTGTTATGTTGGTGTTGATCCAACATTAAGGTTTTGTTTTTATTATGATGTGAAATGTCTTTGTTTTGGTGGGATCTGGAGCGATGAGGTACTTTTGGTATCCTTGAAAGCATTGCAAACTTACCCTTTATTTAGGTAATATCTTTGTTATTCTTTATGAGTGCATGTGTATTTCTGTATTGCTTATTATTGTGCTCCGTTGTTGATGTTTACTGGGGTATTTTGGTGGGTGGGCGTATGGTCTGCTCATCCTCTCATTGGTTGAGTAGCGGTGCGCTTCATCCTATCAGAGGCCCGTAGTGGCGTCACACAGGGCAGGTTTAGTGGCCGAGACATGGATTAGCACTCCTGCTTGTATGCCTCAGTGGGCGTGTGCTGGATGGAACGGGGGGCGGTTCATACCCAGAAGCCTTGGTGCCTGTGTGTTGGCGCCCCACGTGACGTCATGCGCATGCGCAATGGGGATTTTTACGCGATTGTGCACAGATCTGTCTAATTAGTTTAATTAAGGTACAGGTATATAAGGTAACTGATCGCTCCATACTCCATACTCCTTGATAAAGGACCTACCGGTCCGAAACGCGTAGGAGGTGTGTTTTTCTGTCCCCAAGGGGGTGAAGATGTTATCAGCTATGCACTGAATTAAAGGTACTTTATTTTATCTCCACCTGGCTCCCTGGCTGTGCGCCATTTGTTCTTTTCTTGCTGCTTCTATGAATCCTGAAGAAGCTATTCAGCAAAATGCGTTGAATCCTGTCCAAGCTGTGCAACAGTATCTGTGCGTTACTACCAGCCCCGCCTGTAGTCGACTTGTCACTGGAAGTGACGTAGGGAACTGAGAAGGAGACGCACGCCGTAGATTGAGACGCTACAGCCGAAATCCCCAGCACTCGTACAACACCTATTTCATGTGTACAAATGTGTGTGTACCACCATTTTCTTAAACTGTGATTTCAAATACACTTTTGAGCATATCACACTATGTGAGTTTTCTTCTTTCCTCATATCGGAGGGATATAAGAAAAGTGTCTGCATGTTACTACCCTGGGACGACCACTATTGATGCCTTGCTTCACCGCAGCTCCAGTAAGAGAGAGAATGAGTCTCTAACATGCTTTATATACAAGGAAAAATCTATATTGAATATTTCACTTTACCATACTGGTCGGACTATGTCTTTTTAATTTATATTTTCATATATGCTGTGAACATCCTGCGTTCCCCTCACCTAGAAGAAAGCCTAGAATAGCAGTGGTTGTAGGTTCTAGGCCTGTTGAATCTAACATGATTCCAGTTATTAGGTTGGTGCCTTAGACCAGCGTTACACAAAGTGAGCGGTGCTCGCTGCGGGGGGCACGGGGTGTACAGAAGCCCCCGCACACTTCCCGAATACATTTAAATTATTGCCGGGGGAGCTGCAGGGCCTCTGTAAACTTCTACTTACCTTGTTTCAGACGCTCTTGGTGACGCGTCGTGGGATCATGTGACATCGGGTTGCATGGCAAAATGACATCATGACATCATGACGCCAGGATGTCTGAAGCAAGGTAAGCAGGGGGGGGGGGGGCGCGAATAGAGAGAGTGACAGACGGCAGGGGGGCGAAGGGATAAAATATTGCGCTCTCCCTGCCTTAGACTTATAAGCAACTCTATATTCAGTAGTTGGTATGGAAATCCTTTTAGGAAGTGTGGGGCAGTGCTCATTAAAATATACTTTGTATATCGCTCAGGTGTGCTCCCTTTTCAGCACAGGCACGTCTCCCTCATTTATTTGGAGGGACGTTTGAGGGGTTATACACACAACTTGTGACTGCTAATCAAATTAGAAATCCCTCTCTCCCTTTCTTCAACTCCTTTACGGAAGTAAACATATTGTTTATATTACCATTAGTTGATTTCAACAGTAAGTTTTCAGCAGAGACAGAACTGGTATTTGGTCTCATTTGATCGGGACAATTAAACAGTAAAATGAATATGAAGATGAAAAGCTTTCGTGCAGAATTCTTACACAACAACAATTACCAGAATGAAAATGGATCAACAAAATCAATACAGATTCTTTACACTCATCTAAATAGCAGTGCTACTTCTGCGCATGTCATCCTCTTGAGTTTTACTCATACAGCATATCACAGGAACATCTCACTAATAGTCATTGCCAGCAGCTTCACTGTGAGAGGAACAAAATGTGTCTTTATATTAAAGGTCCTAAGCAAACTAAGCAGCACTTTTATTTGATCATTATGGCCTAATAAATATGTCACAAGTGTAGACCCCATGTTAAGAGTTTAATAGACATGAAGCAAAAAGTGTGCTGTAGCACTCCAAAGTAGTGGTCAAGGGGTTAATATGTATTCCTCCAACGCTTAGATCCAACAGAGCAGACCTTTCTCATGGTTTTAATAGAATCCAGTCAGGCCCTGATTTGTGAGTGAACTGAGTTACATAATCTTTTCATCAGAGATAATAAGAAACTAAGAGAAAAAAACCTCAGTGAAAAATGAAGGTTCTCCAAATCTAATTTTCCAAATAGACAAGAATTTGAGAGAGAAGGGAGAGACGGCAGAGAGAACATTGTCCTTCAATCCTTGCAAAACACAAAGGTGAAGGATGGAACTGTGTGACCTCCTCTATATAACAGCTGTGCTAAAAATGTAATGTTACAACCTTCCTTTTAAAGATAACCTTAAATAATAAGCTAAGCCTTGTACTTCTCTGTACTGTCAGAAAGCTTCATCTGTTTTGTAGACAGAAGGTAAAATAATTTTTGAAATAATGAATCATTATTCTTTTTTCTGCTTGCACAGAAATCCTATGATTATTTGGCTGAAGCAGACAGTGACCTTCTGAAAGGTTCTTATCAGACTCTGAAGATAACTAATGAGAAGTCCCCATCCTGCTGTTAGAAATAACTGCACTGATACCAAACAACATGTTTTAGCATTACCAGACTGTTCAGTATTTTCATATACAGTAACAATATTCAAAGCCACGTCCAGTACACAGCATATAGAATAAATAAGATACTTCAAACTGTGAATTCCTCATTTCTTTAGAGATTTAATAGTTATTGTAAAAAGATTGAGAGCTATTTTAAGCCAAGATAAAATTACATACTTATATTAAGTACCCTACCCCTCTCTTCCTCAGTTGAAGGTCAGGAGTAGATAAAGTTAAGGAGACTTAATATGCTTCAGTTTAAAGATGATGAGAAAGGTATTTAGGGAATTGATGGCTTAATGAACTGGCACAAAGTCTTTCTCCCCTTAATTGCCAAAACAAATCTAGCTCTGCTTGGGAGAACAAGTACAGCTGTTATGAGGATTTTAATCAATCATTCATAAATCGCCCTCACATTTATCTATGTAACTGTCTGTAAAATGGATGAGGAAAGCAAGATGAAGAGATATGAGATAATACTTTCTGACCAAACACCTCCTTACTTAATGTCTCTGAGAACTTGCTACAAAACGTAGGAAGACTTACTATTTTCAGCACCTCGATAAACCAAGTGCAATCCCCTGGAATTTATTTGTGTATGTTGTGGCCGAATGACCACTGGTGACCCACGGCTGGCATATAGATTTTTGTGGCTACGGTAGTACTTTGCCAAAATGATGGGTGGTGCTATCGTGTCTTGATCCTAAATGCAATGTAACCCACCCCTTATACCCTATTTGAATGCCAAAAAAAAAAAATTAAAAATGATTTATAAATTATGAAATTGTTATTAAAGTAAATTAGAGAGAGAAATAAAAGACTATGAAAAATAATACAACCTTCTTGTGCATTTGCACCTATAAGATAATCGAGAAGAAATAGATGCATTAATGAACCCGTGCTGCTGTCGGTAAACTGCTTGTGGAATCTTGCATCTTGCCACAAAGAAAACAGTAAGGGGCCAATGCTAGTAGCCTCGATTAGTTCGCTGCTACATTGCAAAGTTTGGCATGTTCTCGCTGAACGGTTTGTCAGTTGAGTTATCACAGTATTCCGAAAAATCTGAACACAACTCAAACTGTGCGGCAGGAAAATGCCTAAACTGCTCGGTGAGGCCGAAATACTAATCTCAGCCTCACTCAAAGGTCTTCCCGTGCGATCTGGCTGCGAGGTGCACAGAGAGAGACACCTCTCCCTGTGCATATCTCGCCAGCGATCACAGTGTTTTAATTAAAAATGTAATACTAGTGTACGTGAGCAGGGGTCTCCGGAGCAGAACTGTGTTGATTTCAGGTCCGGAGACCCCCTGCTTCCTGAGATACAGGCCCGTTATGGGGTGCCTGTATCTCCCATGCATTTAAATGTCCCGGTCACGTGACGCGGGACATTTAAACATTGCATGGGGATACCGGCACCCCAAAACGGGGCCTGTATCTTGGGAAGCAGGGGTCCCCGGACCTGATATCAAAGCTGTTCTGCTCCACAGAAAGAAGAAAAGAGAAGAACAGAAGAAAAGAAGAAGCAACTTACCTGAAACTGAGGATCATTGCTTCTTTGGTCGAAAGCTTCCCGAGACCCAGGAAATTGGAGAGTGGAGACATCAAAAGGTTAGAAAAACATTGAATGTATGTCAATTTCAATGTAAATTTTATTTTTCAGGTAATTTCATTATATTTTTTAATTTTTATATTTTTGATTGCCCATTGATTGTCAATGTGCAAAGCCCTTTAGGGCTACAGATAAATACATTGACAAGCAATACACTTTTTGGCAAATACTTTCTTTTATTTTTTTTAAATGTATTTTTGTTGATTGTTTGGTATCAATCTTGTGTTTCTTTGTTGATTGTCTAGCCCTGTGTAAAATTGGGTTACATGCCTTTCTCATTCTGTGCAGTAATCCCTGTTAAGAGGGCAGGTTTGCCAGAAGTCATCAGGTTTGCCCTCAACCCCTGTGATGTGTAGAGTGAAGCAAAGGAAGTGACAGCATGCTCTGTGTCCACTGACAGTGACACAGAGGTGGGTCTTTCTGGAGCTATATAATATGCATCATTTCCTAAATTTAGTCTGTCAGATCAGATCCAGACCATACAAGTGTCTGGTGCAAGAGCTGTGAGTCTGTGCAGCTCAAATGTCAGCAGTGGTAGAGTGACAAGCTGACCCCACACTGTGTCCAGGGCTCTGGACAGATGGTGGCCCTCCCTTAGGGGAGAGGTGGCAGAGATATACCTGGCTAGATTATAGAGTCAGGAGGAACCTTCCTTGAGGTGTGCAACCATGCTGATGTGCGGCTAAGTTCTGGCCGCTATGATGGGCAGTCTGCCATGTATGATGCCAATAAAGACGCCCTTGATTCAAAGACCCTTCTTGTCTGAGACTGGAGTTAATCAGGGAGAAGATGCACTCAGGGGTTCTCTTCCAGAGACTCCTCCCTGCTATCGTGGGGATCTGGAAGGGATGGAGGCGCTGTACTGGCTGTGAGTAGAACCCAGCACTACCTCACAAGCCAGTCCTGGTGACATTCCCCACTACCATCAAGCGGGAGACTCAGGAGTCCTGTGAGCCAGCAGGTGCACCACATAACATGACATGTAACTGGGAGCTGATTCTGCACATAGTGGCCCATATGAGATTGGGTAGGGGTCTGACCGTTACATTTTTGGAGGCGCTGCTGAGAGATCATCAGGACAGGCTTTTGCTAGGCTGACTGGAAAACAGGGAATGTATGCTGCCAGGAAGTGCTGTGGAGTGGACGGGAGCCTAGGGGTAGTCAGGGGTGGATTGCTTCTCGCAAAGTACTCCCTAGGGCCCTGAATGGAGTTAAGTAGGTCTGGAGACAGGGCTATTGCTGTCCTAGTCACCTTGAGGCAGCTAGTCGTAGGATGCCTTAGGAGGTAGCCTGGTTAACGCGGGTCAGGAACTCCTGGGAGGGTCTGCGCTAGAGGTAGCCAACAGTAGGTAACGCCCCAAGTACTGCATGAGAGAAGCCAGAGTACTCTAGTCAGTAACCAGACGAATTACCACAGAGCACATACTGGAGGAGAGTGTACACCATACAGTGCGAGAGTGAGCCTAGCCTGAGGTAGTGGATACATGAGTGAGACATACATGAGATACATGTAGAGGTGCACTGGCATTCTTTATTGCATCGAAATGGTAGCTGCCCAGCAGAGAGGAGCACCATGTGCGATTGTAAGAAGCAAGTAAAGATGGGGAACGCAAGTAATGATGTCCCGCGAGGTGCGGAGAGCCCAAGATGGCGGCTCGCGCCTGATGGAGAAATCGCACGTGGTGTGTGTACCACGGAGGAACAAACTACAGAAGGAACTTTTGCTAGTTTGCTGTGGAGTGGCGCTAAAGCAGTGGCTGCGCCGTTCTTGTCCTGTCTAGGATCCCGGGGTGCTACCCTGGAGGAAAGTTGTGAGGACATTGTAATTATGTGTGGAAATAATGGAGTGTCTGATTGCCAGGCGGTGATCACTACACAAATTGCTCCTGCTGCTAATGTGGATTGCAGCATGATCTAAAATGGCGGCTCCCGCTTCCCTGGGAGACCGCGTGGGCTGTATGCAGAAGAGACTTTTGCAAAATCCTGGCCGAGAGAGGCACGAACGAAAGAACCCCACCCTGATGGGGGAAGTGGCGCGAAAGCCGTGGCCGCGCCCTCCTGGACTGTAACAGGCTCAAAGCCGACACTGAGTCATAATGTGAATCTGTGGGACCCTCCTCTAATCTCCACCAGAGGCAGGGGCCCTTGTATCTGCCAATTGAAGACAGAGCTGGCGGAGGGAGGAGCTGGGTGTGCACTTCCTGTCCCTCAGTTGCGAAGAGCTGGTGAGCAAGAGAGACTGCTGTGCCGTGTGTCTCCCTTGCTAAGCACCCCTACTGATTGTGCCATGGACATTGCTATACACCCTTATCAACTGCCAGGAGGCCTCCTGGGGGTGAAGACAGGTGGAAAAGAAACCCTACGGTGCCTGTGCATGCAGTGCAGGCTACCGGGTGGAGAAGCCAGCACAACGGCGAGATGCCAGCAATGTGGCATACACTACTTGTGGGCTGTGGAGCCATTCGTGCCTGGGCACGCCGCGGAGGCGGGAGGAGATGCAGCCACGCTGATGGCTGGAGCCTCGCCCCGAGTGAAGCAGGACAAGGTCGATTCTGGAGAATGGGGATCACTACTGATGACGGTACCTGAGAGAAGTAGAACTGGGGCCTACAACCGCAGCGAGAAACTGGAACCTCACTGTCGGTCCCCTGCGGAGGTACCCTTACCGGCACCGGGGTCTGCTTTGTCAGACGACGAGCAAGGAAGCCTGACATCGGTGGTGATGCGCATACCGGCGGGCCACTACAGCGGTGCTTAAAGGCAAGACAACGTACTTAGCGGTGGTCTTGCGGAACTGAATCTCGAGATTCCCCGACAACCTGCACTGGTGCGGCCGGAGCAGCGGACGAGTCCCACGGCCGTGGCGACTTCCAGCGTGAAAGGAGAAAAGGACGTCATCGCAAGCCAGCGGAGTGATGAGATACCCTCTTACCTCCCACAGGCTCCGATGGAGGCGGCGGAGAAGAAACGCCTAGCCAAGGCCCAAGCGGAGCTGAGGAGCGAACCATCATATCCGGCGCCGGATTTTGAACTGGAGGAAGAGGTTCCGTTGGGAGACCCCACCCAAGATGGCGCCTCATCCCCCAATACCGATGACGTCACTTCTGGTGGACACAGCGGAGCCGGCTGGAAGCAACCGTCACCGCCGCTGCCACCGTTTAGCACCACTCTGTCCAAAGAAGACATGGACAGATACAGGCAGGCCATAAAGGGTCGAGGAAGCCAGAAGGCGGGTGAGCCTGATCTGCCCAGCATTGCCACCGGACGGGGCAGCGCCAAGTTGCGGATTATACTTCCGCATTGTAAGAACACTTCCCCCTTTGCTCTGCCCAAGGCCACTGCCCAAACCCTTGCCCCTGTCACATCTTCCTCGGGGTCCCAATCTTGCCAAGGGTGGTCTGGGGAGTCCCGGGACACATCGGAAGATAGGACTGGGTCGGTCATGGACTGGAGTGAATGTTTCACTTCTGATGAGGGGTCGGGGAGGGAAATGATTCCTGCTAGTACATCCCTGAAAATGAACCCTGTGGTCTATAATAATTTTGGAAGGGGGAGGCCTAAGCGCTATGGGTCGGCCTCCCAGTCCACCAATACATCAGGTGTCTCTTCTGGGGGAGAGACTGAGGACGGTGATACTGCGGTGTCAGTAAAGGAGCAGGCTGTGGAGCAGAGCACCAAATGGTGGGCTCCCATGTTTGAAGGATATGTAGCCGGGCTGGACCGCACCCGATTTGTTCTCATGAGGGGAGATGTGGTTGACTACTGGTGGGATGTGGGCGAGTACTCAGAGGAGGAATGCCAGGAAGAGCTAGCTAGATGGTGGCATGAGTTACAGCAGGGGATAGTCGTAGCCAGGGGATCCTCTATCCTGTATGATGTAATTGCCCCTGAAGAGCCCTTGTCTTGGGTACTGCCAGGAAGGGCAGGCAACAAGAAATTGATTAGATTCAGCAGGGCTTAGAGGGCTATAGTTGCGCGCTACAAGCAGTCCCATGGATTAGAATACCCCTATGTCCCAGAACCCCTTATGCAAGAGGAAGAGGACAACAGAGATACATGGTTGAGGGAGGCAGTGGAGGACTACCTCAAGGGCAAGTCTAGCCATTCTGAGCTAAAACGGAGGCTAGAATCTGCTACCTAATGAGAATCTGGATTGTTGGGTGTAAGATTTATACAGTATGCACAAGATGAAGTACTGACCAGAAAATGGGCCCCCTAGATCCTATAGCATAACGGTGCTTGATGCTAATGGGAGGGAGGTAAAGAAGCCTGATCCCAGGCATTATTACTGATGTTTAGATTCTCTTAGGGAGTAATCTATTAAGTGTAATCTGGGGTGCAGAAATTATGTACAGAATGGGAAGATGTATTCCTGTAATGATATTATTGTTGTTGTGTCTTTTGCAGTTGCCCATTTGAAGGAAGGTTCTGTAAAATAAGGTCCAAGCGGGACGTTGGATGCCATCAGTGGGAGATTGTAGCCCTGTATAAAATTGGGTTACATGCCTTTCTCATTCTGTGCAGTAATCCCTGTTAAGAGGGTAGGTTTGCCAGAAGTCATCATGGAGGTTTGCCCTCAACCCCTGTGATGTGTAGAGTGAAGCAAAGGAAGTGACAGCATGCTCTGTGTCCACTGACAGTGACACAGAGGTGGGTCTTTCTGGAGCTATATAATACGCATCACTTCTTAAAGTTAGTGTGTCAGATCAGATCCAGACAGTACAAGTGTCTGATGCAAGAGCTGTGAGTATGTGTAGCTCAAGTGTCAGCAGTGGCAGAGTGACAAGCTGACCCCACACTGTGTCCAGGGCCAAGACATATTTTAAATCTGTACAGGCAAATAATTAACTACGAGCTGACAGCCAACATGATCCTAGCTGGATAAGGAATATTCCTAAAGGACAGCTCACACGCTTGAAGCGTAACTGCTCCAATCAGGAGACATTCGAGATTCAAGCGAAAGAGCTAAAAAACAAGTTTAGGGCTAGAAAGTATTCCGATAAATTATTACAAGAAGCAACACAACAGGTTGAAAAAATTGATAGGAATAGCCTCTTGGAATATAAGAAACCAGTTAAAGAAATGGAATTTAAGGGTAATTTGGCTTTTGTCACACAATATAATGAAATGGCTCCAAAGATCCGTCAGACTATAAATAAGCATTGGCCAATTCTTTGTGTGACAGTACCTTAGCTGATTGTCTTCCAGCCAAACCTAAAATTATCTTTACGAAAGCTGCTAATTTAAAATCATGTTTGGCACCTAGCTGCCCTCTGGGTCAAGCTAAACCTATGTCAACAAATGTTAAAAAAGTTTTTTTTTAAATGTACTCGGTGTACTGCCTGTGCCTATAGCTGTGACACTCAAACATTTAGATCAAATGTAACAAAAGTATACCCTATAAAATCATATATAAATTGTCACACGACATATGTGATTTATCTGCTCCAGTGCCCCTGCGGCCTCCAGTATGTGGGCCGAACAGGGAGGTGCTATCAGAGGAGAGTATATGAGCATATATATAATATTAGAAGAGGGCTCATAACACATAGTGTTTTCCACCATTTCTTAATCCACCATAATAGAAATCCGGCGGGATTAAAGTGTCAAGCTATTGAAACAGTGCAGGCCAATTGGAGGGGAGGCGATCAGCTCAATCAAATCAGTAGACGAGAGTCTTACTGGATCTATGAGCTGAAAACCCTTTCCCCCAATGGTTTAAACATCGATTTCGACCTGGGAGCTTTTTTAAAATAAAACGGTTTTGAAAAAACTTTTTAAAAATTTACACTTTTAAGATGAAATTTTAATATATCATATTTAATTTTTTAAGATATTTAAAATTAAAATTTTTACTCTATCAAAAATAAAAGGTTATTATTTTTTAAAAAAAAATTTTAAAATATTTTTATATACATATATTAATAATATTTTAAATACTGTGTCACTTTGAATTTGAGACATTTGGTCATACGTTACTATGGGGTATAGGAAAATTATATCTGTTTGTTATAACTAAGTGTATATGTTTGCTATTGGTATAGGAGTTAACATATACCATTGTTATTATTATTTTTTATCATGTCTTGTATGTAGTGTATTCGTTGTAGGTATTGTTATGTATGTATTTAGGCTGATTGTATAATGGACATGACTGACAGCCATATTGACCAATGAAATGTGAGTTCTAGGTCATATCATCCAATAGTAATGGCTTAAACAGTATTTAAGTAATCCATGTCCAGTTACTAATACCCCCTGAAGAAGTGCGCATGCGCACGAAACGCGTTGGGCAGTTTTATTATCACTCGTGCAGTTTGGCAGAGACTTGCATCCACAGCCGCAGCAGCATATTGGAGAAGGATTTTGGCGATTTCATACGCCCACAGGAGTACATTGCGGGCAGCAGGTTGACCGACGGCTTCAGGCGCATCAGTGAGTCGCGCGGAGCGACGCACTTCCGGTTTCGGAACGGAAGAGATCCCTGAAAGTCACGTGTCAAACGGAGCTGCAGCCGGCGAAAAAGCTACCTGAGATCCCCTGCTTATGATCTGTGGCAGTGCTGTAAGTAGGATTCTGGTTTTAACCAACCGGATCCTACATCTGCTACAATTAATTGTGTTTAATACATTTATCATATTACAAGTCAGCCTTATTTGTTTTATGTAGTGTTGTCTTGTCCTGTCTGTTGTGTGTATTTTATGTTATATCATTGCATATCTGCACTATGATGTGTTTTTCTTGTTTCTCTTTTCTCTGCATATATTGATGGAGTCCACACGGTGAAGCTACAGCAGGAAAGCTATATCTATAGCCACCCTCCGTGTGAGAACATTTCAATATTGAACATTACCTTTTTCACCATTGGACTATAACGGCACCGGTCTGTATTGTTATTTTTGAGTTCTTGGGGGGCCCTCATCAGGCTGTGCGCCTTTGGAGCAACGCAGATGTACGCGGGGTGGGTGAGTTTGAATCTGGTGCGTCTGTGAACAAAAAGATCTTTTCTTTCTCCCTTTGGCTCATTAACATTCCAGTGGGTGGGGTTGCCGATTAAACAAAGAACAAGCACATGTTAACCCTTAGCATGCTGGTCCTGTGCAGAGGGGAGCAGTTCTTGGGGGGCCCTCATCAGGCTGTGCGCCTTTGGAGCAACGCAGATGTACGCTGGGTATTTTTGATGCTTGTTTATTTTTTAGCTTGCCCATTTATTGCTATAGTGGCAAAGTGTTATTTTATTCTGCCATCACAGTTTCCATGGGTAAAGAACCCTTTTCTTTGTTGCTGGTGAAATCTCCTTTCCTCCAACCTTATAGGATGCCCCTGAGTTCTTTGTACTGCCCTTAGGATGAATTGTTCTTTTGAAAGCTCCCTGTAGTGCCCCGGAATATATTTGAATATAGTTACACACGCGGCCGGCTTAAAGCTAATGTGGCTGCCCCCAGTTTAAAAATAGCTGCGGGCGGCGCGCGGCTGTCTTCGGCCATTTTCGGCCGGTTTTCCCGCGCCTCAGGCACTTTCAATAGTAAGCACCATTAGCGCTTATCTATTGAAGCGGCCGCAGCGCGGGAAACTCCGTTTTAAACGGAGAACAGACCCGCGGCTAGCCCGCTATGCACCCGGCAAGCTTTAGAATAAAGCTTGCCGGGACAGTATCATATCCCCTCTGTCACTGTGAGATTATGGCAGGCTGTATAAGGTCATACATAAATATATATAACAGATGATATATATTTATCACTGGGTCTGAACTGAAACGAGTCTTAGATATAATAAAGTATATTTATTCCTTTGGATAGGTGAACACACGAATAATACAGTAACAAACAAGAAGTACACTTACTTTGGGGTTGGGGAATGAGAAGTATATAGCATAGCAATTCTCTCGCAATCAGGTAGCATTCAGATGATAAATTGAAGACACCAGGATACAGGGTGAACATCAGTTTATAAACCTTTCGTGCCCTATCCTTAACCTTGAGTACCGTGGATTGGTTTTCAATTAACTCTAGCCAGTGGTTAACGTGGGAACACTTTTTGACACATGCCCCTGGCTAGGTGGGATATGCGCAGTAGAGCTCTGGGGTCTCATTTCTATAACCCCTCCTCTATATCAGGAATGCCAGCTAGTCTACCAAAGGGAGTACCTGGCAGGAAATCCTTTGTTGTGAGGTGTGAAATGGAACACTTGAAGACTGCTCTGGTTTGAATAGTCTCCACCCTCATGCAAACAGTGGAGGTGACAAAATCCTTTGAAACATACTCAGGTCCTAGACATTGGGTCACCTTTCTGGCCATATGCTACTCTGGTATGCAAAGGAATTTCCTCTGAGTTTTACCCATATCTTGGAATACAGTATGTTAGATAAAACATGAACATTTTAAAATATCCGGTTCCTTTGGGTCCAGCAGGTCCAACCTTCCCAGTTCTCAATGCCGGAACTGGGACACCCTATGGTCCAATTTGCGACCTGCTACGACCTCAGAAACCGGAGATACACAAATACACTTAAAACCGTTTTACATTTTAATACACAAAACTCCGCTGTAAATCAAATCACGGTTTTTCACTAAATCCCCATTGAAAACAACGGGTTCCGCCGCCATAGACTCTCAATGGCAAACCGCCGCCATTGGCGGCTATGGGAATCCCCGCCATAGACTTTCAACGGGGCGATGCCGCCGTTGAAGTCAATGGGAGTTTTCCGCCGTAGCCGGTCAATGGGGTTTGGCCGCCATTGAAGTCTATGGGAGAAATCCCTGACTTTCAAGGGGGTCCATACTCCGTCGGGTTGGTCCAAGCGGGTCAAGGATTGTTCTGCAGTGATGCCGGAGCAGTGGCTACAGATACCTCAAACCCTGACTCTCTGTACCCTCCGGAACCGGAGCTATGGAATACCAAATTTCTGCATTTGACACTTAGCCGTTTTCCTGAGCTGTTTCTGCCGCCGCCATTGGAACCTATGGCGCAGCCCGCTCTCCTCGGTTCGACCCTTATCGGGGGTCCAGGATACGGGGACCCGGTTGTGGTCGAGTGGGGGGAGGTCTAGAAACTAGGGACAGAAAGAATTTTATTCCGAGGGGCCCTAGAACTGTTTATTCCCACGCCACTTGTCGTTGAACTTGACTTGTAAGTGATCAAAGCTCTCCTATTGAAAATGTATCCGCTTTGCGGTTAAGCGGTTTGGACGGCAGCCAACTTGTTCCTGGAAAGCTCTCTCGAGGGTTTCTCCATTGAAGTCAATGAGCCCATTGACTTTCAATGGGAAACCGCCGCTCTCCCTCTCGGACGCCATCTGCTGGTCTTCTCAGAAACCGGACTCCCCAGCAAGATTCACCATTAAGAAGCATTGAGCCCTAATGGCGGCCTATGGGAACCTGCAAAATGGTACCTGAAAAGGCGGGAAACTTACACAAAGGGCTATAATCACTATACAACTATTAACCCTTGTGCTCCCGGATGGATCCCAGTGTGTGTGGGCTGCAGACCAGATGTTACAATAAAACAGGAAAAAACAGGGGAATACACATGTAGATGTCATTACAGGGGTTAAATCACCGTTCTGGGTCTTAGCCCAGTTATCCCTTTGACTCCCGGAGGAGGTCAGGGGATAGCCAAATGGGGTGTAACCCCTTTAATCCCGGGCCACCCCCTTTCTCCCTCTACACCCTCTTAGACGCCTCTTTTCTAATGTAAATAAATCAAATTTAGCTAGCTTCTCCTCATAAGTTACATTGTCCATCCCCTTTATTAATTTGATGTATCTTCTCTTCTCTGCACTCTCTCTGTTCTCTGCCCACATGTGCAGATCCCCTGCTCTCAGCCACATGTGCAGATCCTCTGCTCCCTGCCCACATGTGCAGATCCCCTGCTCTCAGCCACATGTGCAGATCCTCTGCTCCCTGCCCAGATGTGCAGATCCCCTGCTCTCAGCCACTTGTGCAGATCCTCTGCTCCCTGCCCACATATGCAGATCCTCTGCTCCCTGCCCACATGTGCTGATCCCCTGCTCTCTGCTCTGTGCCCACATGTGCATATCCCCTGTTCTCTGCCCACAAGTGCAGCTATCTGCTCTGTGCCCACATGTGCAGATCCTCTGCTCTCTGCCCACATGTGCAGATACTCTGCTCTCTGCCACATGTGCAGATCCTCTGCTCTCTGCCCACATGTGCAGCTCTCTGCTCTGTGCCCACATGTGCAGATCCCCTGCTCTCTGCCAACATGTGCAGCTCTCTGCTCTCTGCCACATGTGCAGATCCACTGCTCTCTGCCCACATGTGCAGATCTGCTGCTCTCTGCCCACATGTGCAGTCCTTTGTACTGCCCTTGGGATGAATAGTTTTGTGAAAACTCCCTGTACTGTTTGGGAATATATTTGTATATAGTTATCATAGCCCCTCTTAGATGCCTCTTTTCTAATGTAAATAAATCTAATTTAGCTAGCCTCTCCTCGTAAGTTATATTATCCATCCCCTTTATTAATTTGGTGGCTCTTCTCTGCACTCTCTCTAGTTCTATAATGTCTTTTCTAAGTAGTGTTGCCCAAAATTGTACTCCATATTCAAGGTGTCGTTTTACTAATGCTTTGTAAAGGGGAATAATTATGTTTACTTCCCTTCCATCCATTGCCCGTTTAATGCAAGATAAGATCTTGTTTGCCTTTGCAGCTACTGCTGACTTTGGGCACTATTGCTAAGCCTGCTGTCTACAAGCACTCCTAAATCCTTCTCCATCAAGGATTCCCCCAATTTATCCCAGTTAATTTGTAAGTCGCCTTTTTATTCTTGCTTCCCAAACGCATAATGTATCTGTATTATCTACATTTATCTGTATTAAACCTCATCTGCCATTTACCTGCCCACGTTTCCAGTCTCTCCAAGTCCTTCTGGAGAGAAATTACATCCTGCTTTGATTCTACTACCTTACACAATTTAGTTTCATCAGCAAAGATTGAGACTTTGCTCTCAATGCCAACCTAGTTAAAAAGCAGGGGTCCCAGTACCAATCCCTGAGGTACTCCACTCACGACCTTAGCCCAACCTGAAAAAGTTCCATTAACAGTATGGCAACCCTCAGATGTCTATCCTTCAACCAGTTTTCAATCCAGTTGCACATATTTTTACTTAGTCCAATTGGCTTTATTTTCTACACAAACCTCTTTTATGAAACCGTATCAAAAGTCTTTGCAAACTCTAAGTAGACCACATCAGCTGCATTTCCCTGGTCTAAATTCCTACTTAACTCCTCAAAGAAGAAAATAAGCTTAGTTTGGCATGATCTATTCTTCATAAATCCATGCTGACAATTACTAATAATATTGTTTTCCATTAGGTATTCCTGAATATTATCCCATATTAAACATTCAAGTAGTTTCCCCACTATTGAAGTCAGGCTTGCAGGTCTGTAATTCCACGGTTTTGATCTAGCTCCCTTTTTAAATATAGGCACCACATCTGCTTTACGCCAATCTTGTAGTACTGAGCCAGTGGAAATGGAGTCCTTGAATATTAAATGTAAAGGTTTGGCTATTACTGAACTTAACTCCTTGAGAACTCTTGGATGTATGCCATCGGGGCCAGGTACCTTGTTTACTTACATTTTTTTTCAATCTACCTATGAACTTCTTCCTCATTTAACCAATTGGTCATTAATATGGAGGTTGTGGCTTCCTCCTGCGGCACTACTATTGAAAGTGATTCTTCCCTGGTAAACACAGAGGCAAAGAATTGTTTAATACCTCAGCTTTTTCCTTATCTCCAATAATCTGGCTCCCCATCTCACACTGAAGGGGTCTTATATTTTCTTTCATTATTTTTTTGTTATTAAGGTACTTAAAGAACTTTTTAGGGTTGATCTTACTTTCTATTCCAATCCTTTTTTCATTATCCATTTTTGCAAATTTGATTGCGCTTTTGCAATTTTTGTTGCATTCCTTATAATTCTGATATGATGCCTCTGTCCCTTCTGACTTAAAAAATCTAAACGCCTTCCTCTTCTTGTCCATTTCCTCCCCTACCTGTTTATTTAGCCACATTGGTTTTGACTAATTTCGTTTATACTTATTAACCAAGGGTATATATAAACTGATAATTGTGCTTTTCTCCTAATCTGTGTAATGCCTGGGGGAGGTGCTGTGCTTTTGCTATAAATTCAGGGAACTACCGGTGCCCTGCGAAGCCCTGTCATGCCTACTTGGAGGTTGTCTGTGCGCCAGGTCCTCGCCACCTACTGATTCCCCCCACCACCCCGTGGCGTCCCGTGTGCTTCCCCTGCGACTAATAGCACTGTGGCTGACAGTGTGTGCTCCGCTCCTCTTTACTCTTGTGGGGGAGAGCACCCCCTTGTGCCGCCGGCAACAGGCTAGCTCTGCTGTGCACCGGCGGTACACTTCCGGTTCTGGTCTGCCCCATCCAAGATGGCCGCTCGTCCGCATCCGGTGACGTCCATCCGGTTCTCGTCAGTCGGCTGCCGGATATCTGCAGAGATGGACGTCTTCCTGTGCTGTCTTCCCATGCTGAGCCCTTCTTCATCCGGTGAGGTGCTAGTTAGCCCGCGAAGACCAGGAGCGCCGCCATCTTCATGGGTGTGCGTTCCATGGCCCCCTTCCGGATTGTCCTTTGCCACACACCGAGAGAGTTTCAGGTAGGTATTTTTCCCCTTTGATTTTGCAGGCTACCGTGTCTTTTGGGGACATGGGTGGTACTTGTGAGGTGGTGTAGGGGCTTTTTAGGAAGCTTCTTCTAGGGGGGGAACCTCGTACCTCCGGACATTTTATTACAGTTTGTCTGCGCTGTTTCAACTGCAACTTGTGCCTCAACTTAGGCAACTGAACCAGGGAAAGGGTCCCGCAGGCTTAACTGCTCATTCCTTCTCTGAGTCACTCACTTCCCGTGTTTTTTTGGAGGTGGTGACCCGGTGCCATTCTGTGTCGGGCTCCGGTACTTGCCGGGGCCCCGGCGCAGAGCCTTCCTTCAACCCCAGTTTGCGGAGAAAGTCATCGCCCTCTTCTGGGTGTTTCATGGAGATGGCCTTCCCGCCTTTAATGACCATCAGGCCAAACGGGAAGGTCCATCTATATCGTATGGCTCTGCCACGGAGGACCTTCATGACCGGCTGAAGCTTCATGCGCCGGGCCAAAGTTATGGGGGATAAATCCTGGAACAACTGGAGGGTGACCCCCTCAAACTGACAGGCTCCCTCTCCTCTTGCCTTTTCGAAGATTTCTTTCTGGGTGCGGAAAAAGTGCATGCGGGCGATGACATCCCATGGCTGGGCATTTGCCACCGGTCTGCTCCTGAGGGCACGATGGCACCTATCCATCAGTAGCTCTGCCGCGGGGATGTCAGGTAGTAGGGTTGCCATCCAGCGGGTGAGAAAGTCCTCCACCTCTGTGATCTCCTCCGGGATGCCGCGTATGCGAACTTTGCTACGGCGATCCCTGTTCTCGGCATCCTCTTGTCGATCCGCCAGGTCAGAGATCTGTGCCTGCAGGTAGGAAGACCGCTTCTCTGCTTTCTTGATGTGTGCGGAGGTGGTCGCCATTTTATCTTCCAGGGCCCCTGTCCGTTCACCGAGACCCTGTACCTCCTTCTTAAGCTCCTGGATCTCGGCCCTGAAGAGCGACTTCATCCCGTTATACAGGCGGTCGTAGTCGCAGCGCCGCACAGGGAGTTGCTCCGGAGCCTCGTCCATATCCTCATCGCGGTCGGACCCTAAGCCCGCGGCGGAGTCGGCGCCATTTCTGGCTCGGCCTCTCTTGCCGCAGAGCGGCTGAGATATCTTCTTAAATCCCCCGTGTTTTTCTTTTTACTTGATTGTGGAGCCATCTCTACCGAATCTTTATTAGGTGTGGAGAATCTTTAGTTCAAAATTTCGATTTTTTGGTGATGGTACTGTATTTGCTTTAATTCAGTGCGGGGGTGGGAGCACACGGCTTAAGCAGCTAGTCTCCTCACCATCGCGCATGCACCTCATAAGTGTGCTTTTCTAACAATGTTTTAAAGACTGCCCATTTATCTTCTACATTTTTCCCTGCAAAAGCATCATCCTATTATATTACATGCAGATTAGTCCTCAGTTTATTAAAATCTGCCTTTCTAAATTTAAGGTCTTTGTTGAACCCAAGTAATCTGTTTTTTGATAATTTATTTCAAATGAGACCATGTTATGATCACTGCTACCCAAATGTTCCAGGACTTGAATATGTGCTTTGACTTCTACATTGTTTGATATTACCAAATCCAGTATTGCCCCTCTCCTGGTTGGTTCCTCAATAATTTGGGTCATATAATTGTCTTTAAGCACTGTCACGGTAACTTGTGTAGGGTTATAATATACACAAAATCTCTGGGTTGAATTGAACACGACTTAGATATAATAAATATAGTTTATTCCTTAAAGAAGGTGAACACACAAGATTGCACAAATAACATACAAGAATATAACACTTACTTAGGGTTTGGGCAATGAAGCAATCAGGTACAGGATTGGCAATTCATTCAGGCATCAGGTAACAAGTAGATGTAGTAACGAAGACACTGGGTATAGGGTTTAGATTAGTTTATATGGGATTCCAGCCCTATACCTTAACATTGGGTGCCAGGTATTGGTTAACAATTACCTGCACCCAATCCCTCTGTGCCAGCAAACGTGGGAAGCATTGTTGGACCATGCCCCCAGCTAGTTGGCACATGCGCACATTTTCCACCTGGGGTCTCATTTCACTAGCCCCACACTAAAGGAAAGGCGCCATACAGTCTACCAGACATGTATCTGGTCAGGAAATCCTTTGTCTGTAAGTGTGAATTACAGCACTTACAGACCACTCATGCTCTGCGTCTCTCTGCCCTATTGTACACAATCTGAGTGGTGAAGCCTTTGATCAGGGGGTCTGTTGTAGACAACTGGTCGCCCCCTTGAGCATTAACATTTAGCAGAGCCAGTATCTTTCACAAGCTTTTATACCAGACCCAAAATGCAATACATTTCTTAATATTTAACATATTAAAATAATCCGTTCGGCTTGGCCGAGCGGGCTGAAACTTGCCAGACCCTCATTCCGGAGGGGCTCTCCATGGTGGCCAAGTTTCAACTCGCTGCGACCCACCGTACCAGAGTTACACAAATACAGTTTTAAAAGCACATTTACAAAATTGGCTATTTTCTGCCATGCAAGTCAATGGCAGAAACCCAAATTTTACAATTACCCTGACTCCGTTCTGTTGTTCCGAGAGGGTCTGTATTTGCCATGCAGTCATTACGGAACAATGACTACATGCTGACCAAATCTCCGCCCTCTAGGCTGAACAGAACCGGAGTTGTGGGTTTCATGTTTTTGCTCATTTTGACTTAGCCGTTTTCACCTCGCAACTTTACCTCCGCCATTAGAGTCAATGGTGCGACCCTCATAGCGAGCGTGACCCTTTACCGGGGTCATTGATTGTCGGACCCGGTTGGGGTCGAGTGAGGGGGTTCCTAGGATCTAGGGGCAAAAAGAAATTTATTCCGGGGTGCCCTAGAACTTAAGTTTCCCACACCAATTGAACTTGAACTTGACCGGGAATTGATCAAAGCTCTTTTCAAGATAAAGTTACCACTTTTGCGGTCTGCAGTTTGGATGGCTGCCAACCCGTTCCTGGAGGTCTGAGTCGAGGAATCCCCATTGAAACACATTGCTCCATTGACTTTCAATGGGGAACCGCCGCTCCTCCTCTCGGGTGCCTCCTGCAGGTCTTCTACGATATCGGGACCAAATCGCCGGAATCCCCATAGGATTACATGGAGCTGCAATGGCGACCTATGGAGAGACTGCAAAATGGAGCCTGCAAAGGCGGGAAAAAGGAACAAAGGGCTATAATCACTAAATTAACATTAACCCTTTCCCTCCCGACTGGATCCCAATGTAAGTGTTGGTGCAGACACTGGAATGAGGAAAATACATATTCACAGGGGGATACACATTTGGTGCTGAAGCAGGGGCATAAACACAGTACTGGACCTCAGTCCAGTTAATCCCTCGCCTCCCAGGTGAGGGCAGGGGTTGGCCAAATGGGGTGTAACCCCTTTAATACCAGGCCAAACCCCCTCTCCCACGACACCTCCCCTTCTTAATGGGTGCCCTGTGGCCTGCTGCCCCTCATGGGAAGTGGGTCACTGTTGGCACCGTTGAAGAACTCAGGCTCAGATGGATATTCTTGACGAGAGAGTCCATCTGCGTTGCTGTGCTCACTACCCTTCTTGTGTTGGATAGTGAACTCAAACTCTTGAAGGGCCAAGCTTCACCGCAATAGCTTGGTATTCTCCCCTGATGCCGTCTGCAGCCAACTCAAGGGGTTGTGGTCAGTGATGACCATGAACGCACGCCCATACACATAGGGTTGAAGCTTTCTGAGTGCCCACACAATGGCCAAGCACTCCTTCTCAATGGTGGCATATGCCACCTCTCTGGGGAGCAGCTTATGGCTGAGATACACCACAGGGTGCTCTAGGCTGTCCTCCCCCACCTGGCTAAGTACAGCCCCAATGCCAAAGTCCGAAGCATCAGTCTGTATGAGGAATTGTTTGGTGTAGTCCGGGGCAGCCAGTATGGGGGCCCCAGCAAGGGTAGTCCTTAGTGCCTGAAACACAGTTTAACAGGCAGGAGGCCAGGTAATAAGCACAAGCTGTTGCTTTCTGGTCAGATCAGTCAGGGGTTTGGCCACGGTGCTGTACGGTCGGACAAACTCCCTATAGTACCCTGCGGTGCCCAAAAATGCCATGACCTGTTTCTTTGTTTTGGGAACAGGCCACTGGACTATGGCTTCTACCTTGGCTGGCTCTGGTTTGAGGTGCCCTCCACCCACCCTGTGCCCTAAGTACAGGACCTCTGCCATCCCTACCATACACTTGGTAAGCCCAGAGTAAGCCCAGCCTCCCAAATCCTATCCAGCACCGCAGATACATGTCATAAATGGGATTCTCAGGAGTTACTAAAGATGTCATCTAGATAAGCCCTTGCATAACTTTGCATCCCTTCCAGTAGGCGGTTGACCAGGTGTTGGAAGGTAGCCAGGGCATTTTTCATTCCAAATGGCATCACTAAGAACTCATAGAGGCCACTTGGGGTGATAAATGCTGACTTCTCCCTAGCCTCCAGGGTCAGTGGGATTTGCCAATAGCTTTTGCTCAAATCCATGGTGGTCAGATACCTTGCCCCCGCGAGTTCATCTAATAACTCATCCATGTGGGGCATGGGATAGGCATCTGAGACCGTCCCAGCATTGAGCAAGCGGTAGTCCACACACAACCGGATGGTCTTGTCCTTCTTAGGAACTAGGACAACCGGACTAGCCCAAGGGCTCTGGGATGGTGTAATTACCCCCAGGGTCAGTATCTCCTCTATCTCCCTCTCTATACTAGTCTTGACCTCTGCTGACACTCTGTAAGCGTGCTTATGCAGAGGTCGCAGGTCCCCTGTGTTCACTGGGTGATCTATGAGGTGTGTTTTCCCTGGCAGGTCAGTGAAGAGAGCCCTATACTTTCTTAGCATGTCCCTGGCTTCTCCCTTCTGCCAAACACTTGACTGACCTCCTATCTCCACCTGTTCTACAGTGTTTCCCTGCCTAGCCTCCCCTAGAAGATCAGGCATAACATTGCTCACCGGATCTTCCAGCAGTGGGCTACAAATGGCCATCACTGCTCCCATACTCGGTGCTCTGTATTCCTTTAACATATTAATGTGATATGTCTTATTTCTATCTGGCTCTACCTGTACAACGTAGTTGCACTTATTCATCTTTCGGATGACTGGGTACGGTCCTGACCAGGCAGCCATCAGCTTGTTCTCCCGAGTGGGTTTGAGAACAAGCACCTGCTGTCCTGGGATTAATTCTCTGCTACGGGGATTCCGGTCATACCATTGCTTCTGCTTGGTCTGAGCGGCCCTGAGATGGTCTTGGGCCACCCCCATGAGCATTTCTAACCAGTCTCGGAGATCTACTACATACTGGATCACTAAAGCATAAGTAGCCTCCCCCTCCCATCCCTCCCGGAATAGATCCAGAGGTCCCCGTACCCTGCGGCCATATAATAGCTCGAAGGGAGAAAAGCCGGTAGACTCTTCCGGTACCTCTCGGTATGCAAACAGCAAGTGCTGCAAATGAATCTCCCAGTCTTTCCCCTCCACCTCTATAAAGGTCCGAAGCATCTGCCTCAGGTTCCCGTTAAACCTCTCACATAATCCGTTTGTCTGGGGATGGTAAGGGGTAGTGCGCCGGTGCTGTACACTGCATGCATCCCAGAGACACTGTAACAGTTCACTCATGAACTGCGACCCTTGATCGGTTAGAATCTCTCTAGGGAAACCTACCCTAGCAAAGATGTTCAGTAGCACTGCCGCTACTGTCCTGGCATCTATAGTGCCAAGCGCTACTGCCTCAGGGTACCGGGTGGCAAAATCCACCACCGTGAGGATGTAGCGCTTCCCTGACCTACTAGGAATCATAAGGGGCCCTACAATATCCATGGCTATCTTCTGTAAGGGTTCCCCTATTACCGGGAGTGGGTTCAGGGGTGCCTTCACATGGTTGCCTGTCTTACCTAATCACTGGCAGGCATCACAGGAGCGGCAAAAAGTGCCCACATCCCGGGACGCCCCCGGCCAGTAGTAATGCTGCAATAGCCGGGCTCCGTTCTGTTGAACCCCTGATGTCCCGCTAACGGAATAGAGTGAGCTACGTGTAACAATTGTTGTCGGTACCCCTGGGGTACTACTAGCTGTCACTTACTGGTCAGTCCCTCCTCTATCCCCGGTTTCCCTGCTTCTCTGTACAGGAGTCCCTGGTGCCATAGGCAGTGATCAGTGCCCACCCCTGCCTGAGACTCGGACGCCCAAAGTCTCATGCCGGCAAGCCTGGGGTCAGTCTTCACTGCCTCCCTAAACTGGGCTCCTAATTCTGGCCACCCCCCGGCCATGTCTATGTTGGTGGAATGGGGTACGGTGAGGGGAAACAGTAAGTCGGTCTGTGGTTGCAACTGAGCCTGGCTTACCTCCCCGGTCTCCTCAGAGACCGCCGCTAACGTTGGTCCCAAATGCAGGGGGACTGGAGCCACTGCCATTGCCGCTGTCTGACTCTGGGTGACGGCCGCTACGGCAGCGGATTTGGTACCCGATCGTAGGTGCAGGTCATCGGACCCAGATCGTTGCCGAGGAGCACCTCCGCATCCAAACCGGGCAAAAATCCCACCTTCCGCACACCCTGTCCCTCCCCCCAATCCAAAAAGATCCTGGCAATCTGCAGGAATCGCGGCTCTCCGTCCGCCACTGTGATCTGCATCCCGGGTCCCGGGAGCAATTCCTCTGGTCGGACCACATCAGGTCGGACCAGGGATACCGCAGCACCCAAATCCAGCAAGCCGATTCCTTGCCGATCACTTACTGTGACCGTGGTGAGGTGTCTGCTCTGGCCATCCATCTGCTGCATCGCGGCGCTGGGATGTCCTCCGCTCCTGGCTGTAGGCACTGAAGACACCGGGACAGGCGCTGCATGGGACGTCTCGCTGGGAGTTGTTTCCATGATTGGCCCAGGATCCTTGGTGGAAGCCACACGCACGCGGGCTACCGGCTTTGCAGCTGGGGTGCGTTGCCCCTGATGGGGTCCGCCGGAACGCATGGGTTCCGGGCAATCCGTCCTGATGTGACCGGTGCGGTTGCAATTGTAGCACCGCCACTCGTGCCGGAGCTCTCCCAACTTTGATGGACTGCTGCACGCAGGCGGCTTCGTAGTCCATTGGGAGTAGTGCCAGCCTTCTTGGCTGGGGCCACCGCCGCCGCTTTGGCCGCTACCTTGGTGTGCATCAGTGCTCGGCTCGTGATGTAATCATCCTTGAGCCTCGCTGCCTCCTTGTGTGTCTTGGGCTTTTTATCGAACACCCAAGCTCTCAATGTCGGAGGACACTGCTGCAGGAGCTGCTCTTGGAATATCAGATCCAGCAGGACCTGGTAAGTCTTTGCTCCGCATCCCTCCACCCCCCAGAGCCCGTGCAATGCCAAGCGGGTACTGAAAGTCACAAACGACTCCAGGGGCTGTTTCTCTTCCAGCCGGAACTTGCCCTGGTATGTTTCTGGGGTAAGGGCATATTGGATTATCAACAGCTCTTTTAAACTCCTCCGGGAGCGACAGCATGGTCTGCTTAGCCAGACCGGACAGCAAGAGGTCAAGTCGCATGACCCGGTGCTGTGGAAGCTGGTTTATAGCATAACCCTACTAACATTTTCTTTATACTTTTACCTCCACTGCTAATTTCTATCCACAAGGTCTCTACATTTTCATCATTTCTTTCATAAACCTCTTCCCTTATAATAGGTTATAGATCCGGTTTAACATATAAACATACTCCACCTCCTCTTCTATTTGCTTGATCCTTCCGAAAAAGGAATAAACCTCTAAATCAACTGCCCAGTCATGAGTTTCATCCTACCATGTTTCAGTAATGCCTATGATATCATACTGCTCCCTTGTGGCTATTAATTCATGCTCCCCCATTTTATCTGTCAGGCTTCTTGCATTAGCAAGCATGCATTTAAGTTTTTTTTCAGCCTGTGCTATTATCTTATCTTCTCCTTCCTTTCTGCGCCAACTTGGTTTAGTCTATATAAGTTTTCTAGTATGATCTGTATTTACTATGGGTGTCTCACTGCTTGTCAAACTCGCACTTGGCCCCATTCTACCTCCATAACCCTTTGTTTCCTCATCTATTCCATTTAGTTCGTCATCTGTTTCATTCCCCACTCCTCTCCATCCTAGTTTAAAATCTCCTACAACCTTTTAACATTCTCCCCCCTAGCACAGAAGATCCCTCTTCATTGAGGTGCAATCCGTCCCTAGAATAAAGATGGCCCCTCATAGGAAAGGAGTCCCAGTGCTCTAAAAACCCAAACCCCTCCTTCCTGTACCACTTTATTAGCCATGCAATAACCTCCCTAATCTCTGACTGTCTCCCTGCCGTAGCGCATGGCACTGGTAGTATTTCAGAAAATACTACCTTGAAGGTCTTTGCCTTAAGCTTTTGGCCTTGATCCCTGAAATCATTTTTTAGGACCCTCCATCTTTCTCTAACTTTGTCATTGGTGCCAACGTGTACCAAGACTGCCGGGTCAATCCCAGTCCCTCCCAAAAATCTGTCTACCCGATCCACAATGTGCCGAACCCGAGCACCCGGGAGACAACAAACTGTTCGGTTAATGCGGTCACGGCAACAGATTGCCCCATCTACTTTCCTAATAATGGAGTCCCTACCACCACAATCTTTCTTGATATCTGATCATTCTGAGTCCTCACTGTGCTGGAGGAACTATTCCCCTGGCTGCTAGAGGAATCAGTCTCCCCCAGCCTTTCCATTTCTGCCATGAAGCTCCCAATATCTTCACTCAACATGGCAAATCAATTTAGATGTGCCAGCTCAGAACTGGCCTGCCTCTCCATATTGCCCCTGCTTCCCCTTCTAACTGTTAACCAGTTACCAACCTTCTCCTCACTAACAACGTCAACATATGCACCACTAGTCGAAGCAAGGGCCTGCTCAGTGTGCACTAAACCCCTTTCAAGATTGCCAATGTCCCACAATATTGCAAGTTGCCTCTTCAGATCAGCAATCTCTGACTCTAAAGAGACCACCTGCTCACACTTCCCACAGCGGTATGCTCCTGGGAACAACTGCTCCAAGTGCACATACATGAGGCAAGATGTGCATCGAGTGTCATTTTCAATCCTGATCATTGCAGCAACTATGAAGTTTATAAGAACTAACAATTGTCACGGGAGACGCGCTTAATAACACATTTATATTTCGTGGGTCCTGTTTGAGCAGAACAGGTTGAGCAAAATAAACTGAGATTTATTCCCTTGATAGGCAAACACACAACAACTGCAGAATAAACTTAATAATTACACTTACGGGTAGAGAAACAGAGGATAATGTCCAGAAAGGTGCAAATTGCCAAATAAATAGCCAGTCCAATCCTTCTGTGAATGTGCAAAGTCTTTTCTGGTTCTCTGGGATTGGTCTGGATCCCCAGGGCTAACAAAATCCTGTAGCAGCACAAGTTTCCTTGTTGCGATGTTTTTGTTTTTTTTCTCCACAAAAAGTTTTTATTGGGTTATGGTACAGATCGAACATTGTTTAACAACACATTGTCTTCCCTCAGTGTCCACATTCCCAAGTTTTCTGTGTTTTCTCATTCCAACCAATGAAAGACATACCGGGTAAATCAACAGACAGACAAAACGAACAGCACAGACAGTTGAAGGGAAGGGGGGGGGAGGGGGGTGGTAGACCGCACTTAGGATAGCAGGCGTCCCTGTCTTCTTTTGTATTCGTATCACTTCAGCGCAGGCCCATCCTGCCTAGTGCCATTTCCTTTGGTTGTCTTCCCTACCTGTACCCCGTCTGGTTGTTGTCGGTACCGTTAATTCGGAGGAGAATGCATCTCGCACTGTCAAGGCATTATAGTGGCAGTGTCCACCCTGGGGATGTCTGATTGGTCTAGCCATGGGGCCCAGACTTTTAGAAAGTTTGTGCCGGTGTCATTGACCAGACTCGTCAATTGTTCCATCCGGAAAATATACCAAATTCTGTTCCAAATCTTTGCAATTGTGGGTAAATCTGGTAGCTTCCACAATGCTGCAATTTCGCACCTCATGGCTGTTGCAAAATGTGCAATTAGTTTCTGGGCTGAAAAGCCTAGCCCCCGGGTGCGCCTGCCCAGCAGGAACAGCCAGGGGTCCAGGGGGACCGCCGTTTTGAGAAGTCTCTGTAGCCAATCTTGGATTTCCTCCCATAAAGGAGCCACTTTGGTGCAATTCCACAGCATGTGAAGTAAGTCTGCTTGTTCCCCACATTGTTTATGGCACAATGGGGGGTAACCTTTTACAAACTTTGCCAATCTCATTGGAGTAAGGTACCACCGCATTAGGACCTTATATGCATTCTCCTTCAAAGTAGTGCATATTGAGCTTTTAGCTGCTGCCAGTACTATGGTGGTCCAGTCCTCATCGTCTATCGTCTCCCCTAAGTCCGCCTCCCATTTTTTCCTATAGCTAAGTTTGGTGTCGTCATCCGTTCCAGGACATACCACCTCTCTGTAAATCCTAGAAGTGAGTCCCGTTATGTCCATTCCTCTTGAACACAGCTGCTCAAAATTTGTACGCCGGGGGCGCTTTGGGATCTTTGTATAGAAAGCTCTTAGTTGGAGGTATCTAAAAAATTCAGAGTTCGGCATCTCTGTTTCTGATTTAATTTGTTCAAAGGATTTTATTGATTGGCATCCCTCCAGATGCAGTAGCTTCGTGAGGCCCTTTGTTTTCCATGTGGCTAGGTTCTGGCTTAACAGGCCCGGAGCGAAATCAGGGTTCCCCATAAGCGGGGTCATAAAGGTGTGCGGGTTGTAAGTGCACACCTATATCTGGTGTTCTCCCAAGTTGCCAACGAGCTGCTCAGTGCGGCCAGCGGCTCTTCCATGGTCCTCTGAACCTTTTTTGGTAGCCAAATTAGATCTTGTAGATCTAGGGGGGCGCAGCACGTTTTTTCCAACTCCACCCATCTACGCAAGCCAGAGTGCATGTGCCACTGAATAATTTTGGTTAATTGGGCCGCTCTATGATACGATATCAAGCAAGGTACCGCCAAGCCTCCTCGGACTGTGGGTCTAATTAGAATACTCGATTTAATGCGTGGTGTTTTGTTACCCCAAACGAATTTCACCATGGAGGACTGTAAACGGATGATGTCATCCTTGGCCACTTGTATCGGGAGGGTCTGAAAAAGATACAAGATTCTGGGGAGAAGATTCATCTTAAGGCTTTGGATCCTGCCGATCCATGAGATTGCGTAACCCGACCAAGTCCTGAGATCTTTCTTCAGAGTCCTTATAAGTTTGGGGTAATTGGCTTTATATAGGGCGTTATAATCTTTTGTGATGTTAACCCCTAGGTATTTTATGTAGGAGGCTTGCCATTTGAAGTTAAAATTTAGTTCGATTAGTTTTTCGGTGACCTTTGGCAGGTTTATATTTAGCGCTTCTGATTTCTTCTGATTGATTTTGAAACCCGAAATCTTATTAAATTCGCCCAGCAGACTGAAGACATTCGGCAGGGAAGTAAGGGGCATAGATAACATTAAGATAATATCATCTGCATACAGGCCCACCTTATGTGACTGCTCCTTGATTTGTATTCCTCTTATATCGGGGCTGTTACGGATATGTGCCGCTAAGGGCTCTATACATAATGCGAAGATAAGTGGGGACAGGGGACATCCCTGCCTGGTGCCACTCCTTATCGGGAATTCTTCCGACGGGAAGCCCTGGTGTCTGACTCTTGCATTCGGTTCTCGATAAAGAGCCATAATGGCGCCCAACATTCTCCCCCCTATGCCGAACTCCCCAAGCGTCTCTTTGAGGTAAGGCCAGTCAATGCGGTCAAAGGCCTTCTCAGCGTCCAGACTCAATGCCATAGACGGAATGTGTTTCCTTTGTGCCAAATCAATTAAGTCTATGATCCGTCTGATGTTGTCTGCCGCCTGCCTCCCGCAAATGAACCCTACTTGATCAGGGTGGACCAGCTTTGGCATAACTGTGTTTAGTCGGTTAGCCAACAATTTGGAGAAAATTTTGGTGTCCGAGTTGATAAGGGATATCGGAGGTAGCTTGCGCAATCAGCTGACTCCTTCCCGGGTTTGGGGATCACTGAGATAGACGCTTGGAGCATTGGGCCAGGTATAGGGGCACCTTCTAAAAATGAGTTAAACAGTTTTACCAGGTGACGCACTAGGATTTTGTGGAATTTTTTGGAGTATAGATTAGAGAAGCCATCCGGACCTGGGGCTTTGGATGGCTTCAGTGATTTGATTACCTCTGTAATTTCCTCACCTGTAAAATCTTCCTGTAGTGCGTCCCTTTCTTTCCTGCCCAATCTGGGTAGGTTTGCCCCCTTTAAGAATGTCCTCAGCTGCGTATTGCCCCATCATAGAGGGTCTCGTAATAGGTTTTGAATTCTTCAACAATTTGTTTGGGATCAGAAGTGAGGTCACCTGTTTTTGTTCGAATTGCCTGGATGTGAAAGTCACGATTAATGTTCTTAAGTTTATTGGCAAGTGGGGTATCTGGCTTGTTCGCTTTTTCATAGAATTTACACCTGGACCAGGTCATCTCCTTCTCAGCTCGGGAGGACATCAGTAAATTTAGTTTCATTTTAATATTCTGCCAGGCCTGAAGGGTCTGCGCTTGTTTGTTATTTTTATGGAGGGCAGATAGGGCTGTCAATTCAGAATGTAGTATCTTAATCTTACTTTCAGTGAAAATTAGGGAAAAGATCCCCAGTACCGTGTTCAGCTATAAGGTATTCCTTGTAGAGGTAATTGTAGATATGTATCATATATCATAAGAAATAGCAATTTGGAGAAGCCGTCTTCTAAAGCATGTATACCGTGTGTTCCATACAGTTAACCCTTTCCTCTCTGTAGCGGGCGGGACCTGTATCTACCGGTAAAATCAGTAAAAAATATCTGATTACCTAGGAACAGTTTGATGTCCCCCTAGGAGGTGTGTGGGTACAAGGAACATAAACCCCAGAGCGCAGGTGAGCAGACTGGGGTACTCACGGTTTAGGAGGTGTCGGCTGTTCCTTTGGCGTGCATCACGCTGATAGTAGACAGTTAGAGAAGTCCTGCAGGAGGTAAGCGGAGCACAGCAGAGCAAATGCAGGGGCTAAACACCAAGATGAATAAAAGTCCTTTATTGCATGATCGACATCATAGTAGTGGGTAAGTAAAAATCTCTACTTTCCCTTTCTTTTTTCCGCCTGCTCGCTATCCCTATGAGCTCACCCCGTAGGGTCGCCTTATGGGCCTCCCATAGAGTGGACTGAGACGTCATGCTACCAACATTCTCATTAAAATATTCCCTGATTTTATCCCCTATCTGTATTTCAATCTCAGGGATTTTTATTAATAACTCATTGAGTTTCCATGTCGCTCCTGGTCTGTCTAACCTAAGGTCAGTGCACCGCAGCTCTACAGGTGCGTGATCTGACCATGAAATATCATGGATTCCCATGTGGGAGATCTGCGAAACCATTCTGTTGGACACAAAGAGGTAGTCTATCCTGCTGTAGCGGTCGTGTGGGTGTGAGTAAAATGTGTATTTTTTTTCGCCGGGGTGCTGCTCGCGCCATATGTCCACTAATCTATTTGCTTTAAGGCTGCGGGCCCAGTATTATACCGCCCTGCGCCACCCTGTGTAGGGTCGTAAAGAATTTGTCTAAAAAGGTGTCGGCTCGTTCGTTAGGGGCATATACGTTTGCTAGGGTGAGCAAATGCCCTTGAATGGCACCTACAACTATTATGAACCGCCCATTTTTGTCTTTTTTGGTGAGTTTAATATCTAGCGCAAGGCGATTATGTACCAGGATCGCGACCCCTCTCTTCTTTTTGTTAGCTTCTGCTGACACCCATGTGCGGTATCTAGCGTCAATGTGTTTTGGGGAGTTGGACCTAGAGAAGTGCGTCTCCTGTAGTAGGATGATGTCGGGGTTGTGTCGTCTGTAGTCATTCATAGCTATCCGTCTTTTATTGGGACTATTAAGTCCTTTCACGTTGTGTGAGATTACCGTGAAATCCCTACCCATTGGTGATGGCATGGTACTGCCCTGCGAAGGAGGCTGCTGTGTCGACTGATGTTTTCTGGGGCCTCTGGGTCCAGGGTGTTTCCTGTGCTACTCTGATCTGTGCGGGGGAAACGTAAAGGGGTACACACACAGTGAACACATAAAGAACAGTACAAAGACAAATAAAGCCTCTGGTGAGCCGCTGGGGTTGTGTTCCCAAGGTCACCTGAGTTGCCCCTACTGGGAGTCCGGCCTGGGCAAGTCCGCCTCTGGTTTCTTCGAAGCGTTCCTTGCCCGCAGTTGCCAGCCCAGTGGGGTCTTGCATGCGTCTCCTGGGGGTTGCCCCCCAAGCACCCATGTGGAGTCTCATGACGACGGTGAGACTGTTCACTCCTTTTCTGAGTCACTCGCCTCCCGTTTTTTTTGGAAGAGGTGACCCGGTGCCATTCTGTGTCAGGCTCCGGTTCTTGCCGGGGCCCCGGCGCCGAACCTTCTCTTAGCCCCAGTTTGCGGAGAAAGTCATCACCCTCTTCCGGGTGTTTCATGGAGATGGCCTTCCCGCCTCTGATAACCAGCAGGCCAAATGGGAAGGTCCATCGATAACGTATGGCTCTATCACGGAGGACTTTCGTGACCGGTTGTAGCTTCATGCGCTGGGCCAAAGTTATGGGGGACAAGTCCTGAAACAACTGGAGGGCGACCCCCTCGAACTGACAGACTCCCTCTCCTCTAGATTTTTGGAAGATCATCTCCCTGGTGTGGAAAAAGTGCATGCGGGCGATGACATCCCGTGGTTGGGCATTTGCCAGCGGTCTGCTCCTTAGGGCACGATGGCACCTATCCATCAATAGCTCCACCGCGGGGATGTCAGGTAGTAGGGTCGCCAACCAGCGGGTGATAAAGTCCTCCACCTCTGCGATCTCTTCTGGGATGCCACGAATGCGAACGTTGCTACGGCGATCCCTGTTATCGGCGTCCTCTTGCCGATCTGCCAGGTCAGAGATCTGTGCCTGCAGGTAGGACGACCGCTTTTCTGCCTTCTTGATGTGTGCAGAGGTGGACGCCATTTTATCTTCTAGGGCCCCTGTCCGTTCACCGAGACCCTGAACTTCCTTCTTAAGTTCCTGAATCTCGGACCTAAAGAGCAACTTCATCTCGTTGTAGAGACGGTCGAAGTCGCAGCGACGCACGGGGAGCTTCTCCGGAGCCTCGAACATATCTTCATCGCGGTCGGACCCCGAGCCCGTGACGGAGCCCGGCGCCATTTCTGGCTCGGCCTCTCTTGCCGCAGAGCGGCTGAGATATCTCCTTAAATCCCCCGTATTTTTCTTTTTACTCGATTGTGGAGCCATCTTCACTGTGTCTTTATTCGGTGTGGAGAATCTTTAGTTTGGAATTGCGATTTTTGGTGGTGGTATTTGCTTTAGTTCAGTGGCGGGGGTGGGAGCACTTGGCTTATGCAGCTAGTCTCCTCACCATCGCGCATGCGCCCCCGTTGCGATGTTTTTTAACCCCTTGCGTTCTGGAATCGTAGCCGCTGTACTTAGGTCTTATACACTTGAAGAAATCAGGTAGCAACAGCAACAATAGCAACACAGCAACAACAACACAGGAATGAGGGGTACAGGCCTTTTTAAGGACAAGGGCCTGTGAAGTGTTACATTAGCCTCATCCCATTGGCAAGGCATTATCTTCCTCCTGTCAGAACCTGCCAGGTCACATGGTAAAATCCTACAGCCAGCTCAGGTAACTCTGAGCATGCTCAGTAAGCAGCTTGGTAGCACTGCTAAGTAAAAAGGGGCCACTCATTTCTGGGGACGCAATGTCTGGGGTTTGGTCCCAGGGTGTGAAATATCTAGGAGGAGTAACAAGACCTGCTACTCAGAAACATCCTGATTAAGTGACACTTTAAGAATATGGGGTCTTTCATCCCCTAGACGCATCGGTATCTCCAAACCGGGGACTCATATATGCATAACATTTGTTCCTTAATGCATTACAAAGGCAGGCAGAAATAATAGCATCTTGCCTGTACATTTTAAAATTGCAACAGAAAGGCACTTCATCAAAAATATATGTTTCCCTTATGACAAAGTTATTTTTTTAATATGTGTGTTCTTGGGGGGTTACACTGAGGCTGCACCCCAAAAATCAGGGTTCTGGCTCACTCCGTTCCTAAATTAGCAGTCTTAAAAGGGGAAAAGCATAAAATATTAACCCCTTCATCCCCAATACGAATTAGGGGTAACCAGCCAAGCCCACTGCCTTTATTAATGCGCTGATTACCCCCCATTTTCGCCACACCTCCCCCACTCAAAGCCCAAGGTTTGCCCTGGCCACCTCCTCTGGTGGTTGGGCTGACCTGAGGGTTTTTGAAGTCATTAGATTTTGGGGATTGTCCTGCCGGGAGAGGCCGTCAGCGTTCCCATGCTCACTGCCTTTCTTGTGCTGAATGGTGAAGTCACATTCTTGCAAGGCAAGGCTCCAGCTCAAGAGCTTGGCATTCTCTCCCGACACCCTCTGCAACCAACTTAGGGGGTTATGGTCAGTGATAACAGTGAAGTGTCTGCCATACAGAGAGGGCTGTAGCTTCTTTAGCGCCCATACTATGGCTAGACACTCTATCTCAATAGTGCCATATGCCCCTTCTCTGGGCTGCCGCTTGCGGCCCAGAAACATCATTGGAGGTTCCCTGACCTCCTCCCCCACCTGGCTGAGCACAGCACCAATGCCAACGTCTGAGGCATCAGTCTGCTCTAGAAACTTCTTGGAATAATCTGGAGCGGCAAGGATGGGTGCAGTCTTCAAAGCCTGAAATGCTTTTTCCGAGGCTGGAGACCAGACTACCAGCACAGACTGTCGCTTCTGTGTCAAGTCAGTCAGGGGTTTAGCAATGGCACTATACTGGGGAACAAACTTCCTATAGTAGCCTGCAGTGCCTCGAAACGCCATGACCTGCTGCTTGGTTTTGGGAGTGGGCCACTGCACTACTGCCTCTATCTTAGCTGGTTCTGGCTTGAGGTGCCCTCCACCCACCCTATGCTCTAGGTATAAGACTTCAGCCATCCCTACTAAGCACTTGGTGGGTTTTAAGGCGAGACCTGCCTCCCTAATCCTGGCTAGCACCGCAGCTACATGAAGTAAGTGTGATTCCCAGGAGTTACTGAACACAGCAAAATCATCCAGATAAGCCCTTGCAAACCCTTGCATACCCTCTAGCAAACGATTGACCAGGCGTTGGAAGGTAGCCGGTGCATTCTTCATCCCAAATGGCATCACTAAGAACTCATGGAGGCCACTTGGGGTGATGAAAGCCGACTTCTCCCGAGCCTCCTGGGTCAAAGGGATCAGCCAGTACCCTTTACTGAGATCCCTGGTGGTCTGATACCTTGCCCCCGTGAGTTCATCCAGCAACTCATCCATGCGGGGCATGAGGTAGGCATCTGAAACCGTCCCTGCATTGAGCTGCCGGTAGTGCACATAGAACCAGGTGGTCCCATCCTTCTTAGGCACTAGGACAACCGGACAAGCCCAAGGGCTCTGGGATGGTACAATTACCCCTAGGGCCAGCATCTCCTCCACCTCCCTCTCTATACTGCCCTTCACCTCTGCTGACACTCTATAAGCGTGCTTATGCAGAGGTCTCCGATCCCCTGTAAGCACTGGGTGCTCAGTGATGTGTGTCCTCCCTGGTTTGTCCATGAACAGAGCCCTATACTGCTGTAGCATTGCTGCTACCTGTCCTGGATACAAACCCCAGACCTGCCTGAAGCCAACTATCCTCTCCCTGTATGTCCCCACATACCTCTGCACTCTCTCTAGTGCCCTCCTGACCAGGCGGTGGGAGGTAGCCAGAGCATTCCTCATCCTGAATGGCACCCTGACAAACTCACAGAGGCCATTCTGAAGGCTGAAGTCTGACCCCCACTTTGCCTTCCTCTCTATGCTGTCTGCCACCTCTGCTGATACTCCATAGGTATTCTTATGCAGAGGATGCAGATCACCTGGGAGCACAGGCTGATCTGTACTATGTGCCCTGCCCAGCTTGTCTGAGAACAAGACCCTAGGCTGCTCTACCCTTGCCCTGGCTTCTGCCCCTGCCTGCTTACCTCCCAGGGCCCCTAGCTCAACTAGGACCCCCCTAGGAATCCCTATCCTACCTAAGAGGCCTGGCACTGCCTGAGCTACTTCCTGAAACATATTCCCCATTCCTGGTAACAGGTTCAGGAGCCTCTGCACATAATCACCCGCTTTACCCTCTGGCTGGAAGGCGTCCCAGGGGTGGCCAAAGTCTGCCACTGCCCCTGCTGCCTCCGACCAGAAGTAAGGCTGCAACAGCTGGGTTCTCATGTGAGTGACCCCCTGATGCCCCACTAGTGGACTGGGGAAGGCTACCTGCAACACTTGCTGCCTACCCTCCCTGGGTCCCACTAACCGTCTTCTACCTATCCAGCCCCTGGCTAACCCGGTAGAACCTGGCTCCCTACCCCAGAGCCCACGATGCCACAGCCTGTGGTCTGACCCCCCGCTTTCCCAGGACTCTGACGCCCACAGTCCCATACCTTCTAAGCTGGAGTCAGCTTCCACCGCATTCCTATCTGCTGTCCCTAATTCTAACCACCCACCCTTAGTCTCTAAGTCAGGGGTAACAGGGACAGGTAAAGGGAACAGTAAGTCAGTCACTGGTCGCGACTCAGTTGTCTGGCTTACCTGTATGGTCTCCGCATAGGCCACTGGAACTGTTGGTCCCAAATGCAGGGGGACAGAGGTTGATTCTGCTGTGACTCCTGATGACAGGCTCTTAGGAATCGCCGCAACAGCAGGCAATTTCGCAGCAACCACACAGATCACATGGCTCCAGGTTATTGCTAAGGCGCACCTCAGCAGTTACCCTGGACAAAACCCCCACCTCCCTCATGCCATGATTGGCACCCCCATCCAAAATTATCTGGGCACCCTGTAAGGACCGCAGCCCTCCATCAGGCATGGTTCTTTGCACCCCGGTGCCCGGGAGCAAATCTTCTGGCTGCACCAGAATAACAGCAGCACCCAAATCTGGCAAGCTCCCTGCTTGCCGGTCACCAAAGGTAACCCTCCGTGCGTGCCTGCTCAGGACATCAGCAGGCTGCATCTCGACTGATGCACTTGGACATCCTCTGCTCATTGCTGCTGGCTCTGAGGTGACAAAAGCAGCATCTGCCTGGGACATCCCTCTTGGTTGTGGCTCCATGGCTGTGCTCTGTTCCTCTGTGTGGGCCAGCCCAATCTGGGTTACTGGCCCTGCAGCTTGTGACTGTTGCCCCTGATGGGGTCCCCCAGAACACTCACAGTCCGGGCAATGTGGCCGGATGTGGCCCACCTTGTGGCAATGATAGCACCGTCTCTCCAGCTTGAACTACGCAGTATAGGGCGTGTCGCTGTCCACTGTATGTATGGGAGTCCGCTGAGGTGCAGACAGGTCCCCTCTAGCCGGAATGGCTGCCTCTCTGGGGACTGCTGCATTGCTCACCAAGGCTCTGCTGGTTACATATTCATTTGCTGGCTCTGCTGCGTCCATAGCAGTTACTCTGGGAACGTCATGTTCCCCGCTGACAAGGTGAGAATGAGGGGGCCTTCCAAGCGCTGTCGACAGGAGCTCGAGTCACTGTTCATAGCTAAGCCCTTCTCCCCAGGCGGTGAGGAGGGCAATGAGTCCAGAGGTAGCAAGTCCGGTCGCTGCAGCGACTGATCCATCTGCACCCCCTGGCACCATGCCACCGTCTTCCAGGCGGTCACTGACATCCTCCCGCTGTCCTTGCAGCCCCGGAGTACTGTCTGCTGGCGGGGCTAACCTGCCCTCATATTCTTCTAAATCCTCCTCCAGCTGACTCTTGGAACAACCGTCTGTCGTGAACCCATACCCCACACATCTCTCCACTATCTGCGCCCGGTTCCAGGTACAAAACCTTCCTGAGCGCGGACTCATGGTGCCACTGGGTTATGGGTCCAGAGACCAGTGAATTATCTCGTGCTTCTTTGGAAGTGTGTGTAAGTTGCCACTTGTCTGAGGAGCTTGCAATCTACAAGGTGCTCACTATATTACAGAACACTGCAATATAGGCTCAATCAGTATCCCACTGCTGCCACCAGTTTTAAACGCTTGTCACGGGAGACGCGCTTAATAACACATTTATATTTCGTGGATCCTGATTGAGCAGAACAGGTTGAGCAAAATAAACTGAGATTTATTCCCTTGATAGGCAAACACACGACAACTGCAGAATAAACTTAATAATTACACTTACGGGTAGAGAAACAGAGGATAATGTCCAGAAAGGTGCAAATTGACAAATAAATAGCCAGTCCAATCCTTCTGTGAATGTGCAAAGTCTTTTCTGGTTCTCTGGGATTGGTCTGGATCCCCAGGGCTAACGAAATCCTGAAGCAGGGCAAGTTTCCTTGTTGCGATGTTTTTTAACCCCTTGCGTTCTGGAATCATAGCCGCTGTACTTAGGTCTTATCCGCTTGAAGAAATCAGGTAGCAACAGCAACAACAGCAACACAGCAACAACAACACAGGAATGAGGAGTACAGGCCTTTTTATGGACAAGGGCCTGTGAAGTGTTACATTAGCCTCATCCCAATGGCAAGGAATTATCTTCCTCCTATCAGAACCTGCCAGGTCACATGGGAAAATCCTACAGCCAGCTCAGGTAACTCTGAGCATGCTCAGTAAGCAGCTTGGTAGCACTGCTAAGTAAAAAGGGGCCACTTATTTCTGGGGACGCAATGTCTGGAGTTTGGTCCCAAAGTGTGAAATATCTAGGAGGAGTAACAAGACCTGCTACTCAGAAACATCCTGATTAAGTGACATTTTAAGAATCTGGGGTCTTTCATCCCCTAGATGCATCGGCATCTCCCAACCGGGGACTCATATATGCATAACATTTGTTCCTTAATGCATTACAAAGGCAGGCAGAAACAATAGCATCCTGCCTGTACATTTTAAAACTGCAACAGAAAGGCACTTCATCAAAAATATATGTTTCCCTTCTGACAAAGTTATATTTTTAATATGTGTGTTCTTGGGGGGTTACACTGAGGCTGCACCCCAAAATTCAGGGTGCTGGCTCACGCTGTTCCTAAATTAGCAGTCTTAAAAGGGGAACAGCATATAATATTAACCCCTTCATCCCCAATACGAAATAGGGGTAACCAGCCGAGCCCACTGCCTTTATTAATGTGCTGATTACCCCCCATTTTCGCCACAACAATAAACTGTACTTCAATATACTATACGTCAAGCATGTCAAACTCAAAGGCTAATACGGGCCAAATAAACAAGGTTTAAGTTTATGTGGGCCGCAAAAAAACAAAAACTCCAGGTACCTCATTCCCGCAATGTTATATTTTGGAGAGGAGGTGATCCCTACCTGTCTTCTGGTTTAGGGGGGATTCCCATGTCTCCCGTGTGAAGCTTGAGTCAGATCTGGAAGAAATCAGTATAAGTTATTTCGGTGAAGGTATAGGGCAGTTAAGATATACAGGGTAAATAAAATATCCAGAGTGTGAAACAGAGAGTGTGGGTGAGAGAGTGTGAGATATAGAGTGTGGGTGAGAGACAGGGGGTGAGAGACAGGGGGTGACATATACAGAGGGTGAGAGACAGGGGGTGACAGAGGCAGAGGGTGAGAGACAGGGAGTGACAGAGAGTGAGGGTGAGAGAGAGAGGGATTGACAGAGAGTGAGGGTGAGAGACAGGGGGTGACAGAGAGTGAGGGTAAGAGACAGGGGGTGACAGAGAATGAGGGTGAGAGACAGGGAGTGACAGAGAGTGAGAGTGAGAGACAGGGGGTGACAGAGAGTGAGGGTGAGAGACAGGGGGTGACAGAGAGTGAGGGTGATAGACAGGAGGTGACAAAGTGAGGGTGAGAGACAAGGGGTGACAGAGAGTGAGGGTGAAATACAGGGGGTGACAGAGAGTGAGGGTGAGAGACAGGGGTGACAGAGAGTGAGGGTGAGAGACAGGGGTGACAGAGAGTGAAGGTGAGAGACAGGGGTGACAGAGAGTGAGGGTGAGAGACAGGGGTGACAGAGAGTGCGGGTGAGAGACAGAGTGGGTGACAGAGAGTGAGGGTGAGAGACAGAGAGGGTGACAGAGAGAGACAGAGAGGGTGAGAGAGAGAGACAGAGAGGGTGAGAGACAGAGAGGGTGAGAGAGAGAGGATGAGAGGGTAACAGAGAGAGAGAGGGTGACTGTCCTGGAACTAGAATCATAGTTCTGTTTCTTTTCTCCCCCTTTGCAGCTCTGCCTGCTGGCCCTTTATGTTGTAGTATTTTCCCTGCAATTATTACTCCTAGTGCAGATGGAATGGATGTATTGTGTTGCCTTTCTCTCTCCAGTCTGCCAGTACTCTTTTGCCCTGGCAATATCTCAAGTCCTCCAAGCTAATGGACTGTCCCATTCTCCCCTGTCTGTTTTCATAGGTGGTTTAGCCTGACCCCTATCCCTAATATACATTTCTTCTAGTTTCTTAGAAGCAGCTGCGAGACAGGACGGCGGAGAGCAACCATACAGACGGATAGCCTCACAGGATCCAATCCAACGCACTGAAGACTACGTAAGGAGCCTCTTCAGTGTAAATACCAGCGCACCATCTCAACACGACGGGAGTAACTCCACAGACACCGAAGAATTGCTAGGTCCACGAGGAGAAGACGCTGTTCCTTCAATGGTACATTCTGCCCCTGGGATAGCCACAGCCGCAATAGTGATCCACACACCAGCGCTACAATAGGCTCGCAATCCAGGTACACCCACACGGGAAAACACAGCCCCTCACACTGACCAGCAGTCACCAATCATCCATGCCAAGGAAGAAGCAACTGCATGGACCCTCCCAGCAACTACCTCAGAACGCGACCAACACGCCGATGTCTCAGGCCTGACAGACATGGCAAAGTACATGATCCGGCGTGACATGGTGCAAACAGGACTTACTAACTTTGATGACCATCCTGAGAACTACAGAATGTGGTAGTTTACGTTCAAGGACGCAATCAAGAGCCTGGGCTTCTCAGCAAGGGAAGATCTCAACCTCCTATCCAAATGGCTGGGAAAAGAATCCAAGGAGCACGCGAAGAGACTCAGGACGGCAAGCGCGAACCACCCCCAAGTAGGTCTCGACCTAGTATGGGAAAGGCTAGAAGAGTGCTACGGTAGCCCCGAAGCAGTCGAAGATTCACTCTTCAAGAGAGTCAACAGCTTTCCCAGGATCACAGCTAAAGACTACTCGTAGTTACGAGAGCTCGGGGACCTGCTGCAAGAGCTGGAGTTTGCAAGGAAAGACCATTCCTTAACAGGTCTCAACGTCCTTGTAACAGGGGAGTTATCCCTGTTCAGGAAATATGCCTCTAATCCAGCAGTGTGGTGGTTAACTGCTGGTAGTCAATTAACAAACACCACCTGCCTGATTAGGTTGCTTAGAAAAGCCTGCTCTTGAAACAAAAAGGGAGATTGTGCCTGAATCTCACAACTTGTGAGACTGAGCATGGGGACAGATGTCTTGAGCCTGCCAGAAGAAACAGCAGTGCTGCTTTCAAGACACAGGGGAATCTTCTAAAACCTGAATGCTGACAACCTGAGGAAAAGGTAGCAACCCAGGAACAGAGAAGATTTTCCCTCCAACTACAAGGAACAAATAAGACTTTCCTTTATAAGACTTTTTATATCTGCTCATTTCATGATATATGTTTGGGGGCTGGGAGACATGCTTATCTAAAGGGAGTTGTGGACTGCATAGTTTTCCCTAGAAATACTCCCAAGTGAATAGAAGCTTTGTTTACTCCTTGTTTGGATGGTTTCCTGATGTTAAGGAAACAGGTGCAATAAAAGCCTTATTTAATTTCACCATAACAAGTCTCCCTTGCATACCTCTGTGAGCGTCCGCCTACATATGGTATCAGAAGTGGGATGAGAGGTGGTCCTTGAAGTTAGAAGGGACCCGGAGATTTCCTGTGAATTTTTTTTTTTTTTTGTGCTTTTTGCCTACAAACAGCCTGACCAAAGGATCTCATGCAGCAGAGACAGAGTTAAAGGGGTACACACCCATGCAGGAAATCTACACTGCACTGAAACTTACAAAACTACAGATGGACTCTTTTCCCCAATCACAAGAGAGAGACTGCTGAAGCAGGTAAACCTTATTTGCCTATTACAATAAAGTGTAATATGGTCATTGAAATAGGGGGTTTGCCTTCCAGCCATAGTCAGGGTTCAAGAAGTGAGTTAGCCCTTATAAGGGATAGGTGTTTGCTGTTTTCAAATATTTAGCTGAAGCAGTGAATTCAGATGGTGACCCACGAGCTGTACTGATTCTGCAAGTAAAGGCTGCCACACCACATAGGACTATCAGTTGTGAATGGAGTATATGCAGAAAAGTGTGAAAATGGATGCAAGACTGTGCTGAAGTAGGGGAATTTTCAGTAAACAAGTGCTGAGAGTAAATTGCCTACTTAAAAAAAGGAATTGATGAGCTGTGTAAAAGGTATCCCAAAGTGTGAAGAGTGAATGTCATAATACCCAAAGTTGAGACTGAACTCAAGCAGAAAACCACATTATTTGGCTGAAGCAGAGAGATTTGACCTAGCAAGTAAATTGTGTAAAGCAAATAGACGTTTTTACCTAGCAACTGAACATCCTGTATAACTGATGAGAGAAAATGCGTGCACAATACTGCTGATATTGTAAAACTTACCAAAGAAAGAAAAAGTCTACAGAGATGCCTGTGAGAGCTACGACCTCAACAAGCAAAATATGCCCACCTGTAGGACTACCACAATTGGGGGTTCTAGCAAATACAGTGGCAACAGCTGCAATAGTGCCTCCTGAGGTCAGGAAGAAAAATACACCTGATAGCCTCAAAATGGAGGACAAGATGCAGCGTTCCTATAATGAACCCTACCCCACGGAAGAGTGGCTCTTCCAGTCCAATAAAGAGGAAGACATCTCTTACGGGGAACCCGAACCGAGTCACACCCACAAAACACCCCAAGAATGGTGGGGGTGCCTGAACTCGCACGAACCGAAAAGACCGCTGCCTATGATGACGAATATGATCAGCAGGAGAAAGAGCGGGAGCAGTGGATCACCGAATATTTCCGTCAGCTATTATAGTTGCAAGAAAAGCCAGGTGGATCCAGTGACGCTGCTAAAATTTCAAATGAAGATGGAGATTCCAGTATCCCTGAGGGGACGGTGTCATCCAAAAGAAAAAGGCGAAAAAAGAAAAGCGGTTCTTCATTTACCGTGGAAGGAACAGACACGTCCGCAGATCCTGTGGAGGGAAAGGGGGTCCGAGTTGCCCTGCAGCCTAGAGAAAATGGAGAATTCGTCTCGTGGATAACCAAATATCCAGAGGGCCCAATGCAGAAGTCGTGTACCCCAAAGAAGTGTCTGTCCGGTGCCACCAGTGAGGAACATACAACCAATCAACCCAGGGAAGCGGAGCCGGAACCACTTAGTGACGATCCCTTGACCAGCCCTGAAGACGCCCTGAAAATTGCCAGGCGTGACTGTGATCTACTTCGGGAACAATTGAAACTTGAGAGAGAAGATACTGTAATGCTGAGTTACAGAAGACGGTGCTCGCAATGTACTCTGAATCTGGAACAGATTTGGACGATCTCAAGACTGAGCTAGATACTGCAAACGCTACTATTTCCGCCATGGATGAAAAGCAAAGCCAATCTGATAAAATGATGACTAAGCTGAAGCGGAAGTATGAGGAGGCACTAAAGCAGATGACAGTCTTTCAGCAAGAGGTTCACACTCTTCGCGTAGAGCTGAATGCCTCACAACAGGAGGTCAACAATGTCTGGACAGAGGTGGACGTACCTCAGAAAGAGGTTCAGACACTCCGCAGAGCACTGGATGCCTCACATCATGAGACCAACAGCTGCCGCACAGACCTGAAAGTCTCCAGAAAGGAACTACACAGTCTCACTGAGGAGCTGGACATATCTAAAGAAACGATTGTCAATCTTAAGACAGATCTCAAAGTCTCTGAGAAGGAGCTTCAGACCCTCAACCTAGAGAAGGAAGTCTCACGCCAGGAGATTGTCATTCTCAAAGCAGATGTGCGTAAATGGAAGGAGGACTGCAAAGAAGCCCTGAATAGTACAGAGACTGAAAAAGGAGAAAATTTAAGATTAAAAAGGGAAAACTTAAAACTGGAAGAAGAAAATTCTCATTTGACAGACAAAGTCAAGGAAAAGAATGAAAAGCTGCACGAGCTTAAGGAAATAAAGAGCCTGTTGGAAGGTGAGAAGTTTGAAGCAGAGCACCGACTGCAGAACCAACTGCAAGGAATACCCAGACTTGAGCCATGTGGTGCAGTATCAGCGGTAGAACTGGCAGGACTAGTCAAAAATGATATGGACTGCAAACCAGATGCTCTCAGGCTCTACACAGATAACAAGGTGGTATTGGGTTGCATAAGCAATGAGAAAAGAAGATTCTACGTATACGTAGCCAACCGCATAGAAAGAATTAGGAAGCCAACTCAACCAGAATACGGGGGGGAGTCCAACACCCTGCCCTATAGAGGGTAGACATTCACACATGAGAGGATAATGAAAACTAGGTAGCCATTCTTCTGTGCTCCTCACCTCCAAGAATGTCGAGATTGGAGCTACGAAGACCGCACACTAGGATCCCTCTCGGGGGGGCACGGGGCTCCTTACAACCTACATTCACGTAGAGGGCAAAAACAGGGGGAGCAGGGAGAGGGGGAGTTAAAGGAGAAACTCATTAGGTAGATGTTATGTGATTGAGTGTTTTTTATCGCTAAAGTTATGTTATACTGTTATTTAACTGTTGTCTGTTTAAAGGAGATGCGCCGGCGGGACAGTTCCCTGATCGGCGTGTATGTGTCCTCCGCTATGATCCCTACAGAACAGGGGTCGCAAACAAGTCCCAGGGAGGCCAGGACCCAGCAGACAGGGGAGATCCCGTCGTCAGTCTGGGCCAAGTGACCCATCCCTTGGGCGCAAGGGCCACTTCCGGGGGCTCCCGGAGTGGGCTCTTGTCTTCGTGTTCCTATTTGTTTTCTGTACACTAGTATATTCGTCGTTAGTTGTTGTAAACCCAATCCCCTTTGTTGTGACCCCCATGTGCCCCTCCCTGTCCCCCCCACCTCCCCCTCACCTTCCACTCCCTCGTTACCCTCCCCTCAACTACCAACTTAAAAGGATGCGCCCTGAAGTGAGTGAGTATCAAGTCCGGCAGATGGATTCCACGGGTAAGTCAAGAAACATAGCGATGCGCGCTGTACACAGTATTAAATGGCGTTGACTTTTATATCCCACAATGTGCAGGGTTTTAACAACCCCGCTAAACGTAAACTAGCCTTCACCGACTATAAAAGAAAACATGCTAATGTGTTGCTCCTACAAGAGACACATTTCAGAAAAACCAACACCCCCAAATATCTTGATAAGGAATTTTCCCAGGTTTTCGCTGCCTCTGCCGAAGTAAAAAAACGGGGAGTTGCCATCCTATTCCGTAATAATATCCCATTCGAAGGCCTGCTAACCAAACAAGATAACGAGGGCAGATATATTATAACAGTAGGTACTATTAGGGGACAAAAGATCACAATCGCATGTATATATGCCCCCTGTGAAAGGAGTGCAATCTTCTTAGAAAAATTCTTTAGAATCCTAAACTCGGTTGCGCAGGGAAGCGCTGTCTTAGCAGGAGACTTTAATATGGTCCTACAACCTCACATGGATAGATCAGGTGGCGTTACCCTACACAATAAAGGAGCAGGTCTATCCCTACGCAGAGGTCTCAAATGTAACCAACTAATAGACATATGGAGAGAGCTACATCCAGCAGATAGGAACTACACATTCTTCTCGCACCCACATGGCTCATACAGTAGGATTGATTACTTCGCAGTGTCCTGTCACCTGGTCCCCAAGGTCACCCAAGTGGAGATCCATGATATCTCATGGTCTGACCACGCACCCATAGAGCTCTGGTGCAACAATATTCAAACAGGTAGACCAGGAACGAACTGGAAGCTAAATGAATCCATTCTAAAAATTCCAGAGATCTGTGATACTGTGGGTAATGAGATAGACCAATTTTTCAAGGTAAATGCTGGCTCTGTCTCCTCACATCTGGTCCTCTGGGAGGCGCATAAAGCGACTCTCCGAGGTACCCTCATAAATATCACGGCTAGACGAAAAAAAGAGAGAGAGGCAAAAATTGTCACGCTCCAAACTAAATTACAGGCTTTCTCCACCAAGCATAAAAAGAAACTAGATCCGCAAACCCTACAAGAGGTAAAAGACACTAAAATTGAATTAAACATGGTACTGACCTCCAGGGCTGATAATTCATTGAGTTGGTCAAAGAGGAAATTTTACGAAAGAGCAAACAGGCCGGATACGATGCTGTCACGCATGCTGAAAGACAGGCAAACTAAATACAACATCCAAGCTTTACGCTTAAAATCTGGCACCCCTACTTCCAACCCCCAGAAGATAGTAGATGAATTCGGCTCCTTCTATGAGACACTCTATAATGGTGAGAAAGTGGCACATAATCCTAACACGAGCAGTAAGCTAAAAGATTTCCTGGCTAGCTCCAACCTAGTGAGATTGACGGAATCAGACAGAGCCTACCTAAATGCCGACTTCACACATGAGGAGTTGAAACAGGCCATTAAGGAACTCAAACCTTCAAAGGCACCGGGGCCGGACTGCTTCTTAGGGTTATACTACAAGAAATTTATCAAGTTGCTTCCCCCGAGGTTGCTCCAAGTATTCAACGCTATTTTAGCGGGAGCCCCCATCCCCAAGGAGATGTTACAGGCGTCTATATCAATCATTCCTAAACCAGGGAAAGACCCACTAGATTGCAAAAGTTATAGGCCCATATCACTAATCAATACGGATATCAATCTGTATGCTAAGTTACTGGCCAATAGACTATGTCTTATCCTACCCAGACTTATACATCCAGATCAGATCGGATTTATCAAGGGCCGACAAGCCGCAGATAATATCCGTCAATTTATAGATCTGATAGATTTGGCCACTATTGACACCGCTCAAAGTATGTTGTTAAGTCTGGATGCCGAAAAGGCTTTCGATAGGATAGACTGGCCCTACCTGAAGGAGACGCTTGCGGCATTTGGCTTTGGAGATCGGGTGAGTGATGCGATTTTATCGCTGTACTATAATCCCACCGCCAGGGTTGTACACCAAGGCTACCCTCTCGGCCCTTCCAAATTAGGAGTGGTACGAGACAGGGCTGCCCACTATCACCCCTCCTATTCGCCCTCTGTATCGAACCCCTGGCGGCACAAATCAGAGGAAACCCTGACATCTCAGGGTTAAACGCATACTCCCAAACCCATAAAGCAGCCCTGTACGCAGATGACATCCTCTTGATGATCACTAAACCCCTCACTTCACTACCGAACCTTTTTGACCTGTTGGACCGGTTTTCTAAAATTTCCGGTTTCAAAATCAATCAGTCCAAGTCTGAGGCTCTCAATGTCAATCTCCCCAGACACATAGAAAAATTATTAAAATTAAACTTTAAATTTCACTGGCAACACAAATCTATAAAATATCTGGGTGTCCACATCACCAGAAACGTCAAAGAAATATACGATGCAAATTACCCCAACCTAATCCGGACCCTAAAATCAGACAAAAGTGAACATCTAAAAGGATCTCTTGGATAGGAAGAATCCATAGTGTCAAAATGTATTTACTCCCCCGTATCTTATATCTCTTCCAAACCCTCTCAGTGCCACACAAATTGAAGGACCTGCACTCACTTCAATCCGACATCTCCAAGTTTATATGGGAAGGTAAAAAACCAAGAGTCAGCAAAATCAATATGAAAAGGCCGGTCTTGGCTGGAGGTCTAGCGGTACCCTGCCTGTTATCATATTACAAAGCAGCACAGTTGAGCCAAATTGTACAATGGCAGTCTGACCCGGGATCTAAGAGATGGGTCGAATTAGAGAGCGCAGCCTGTGAACCTATAGAATTACATAATCTAATCTGTCTCCCCAAAACGGCGCGAAAAGGCGCTAATATGCCGCTATCCTCAATGTCCAACTCGTTGTCAATCTGGGAGGCCACAAAATTTAAGCATTCCCTCACAATGACACGCTCTATGATGTCACCCCTGTGGAATAATTCCGAGTTCGTGCCGGGCCTATCGGTCGGTAATATATCAATTTGGAAAAAGAAAGGTTATAATTGGATTAAAGATCTGGAAGGCCATGACAGAAAAGTTAAGACGTTTGATCACGTCAGATTAGAAAAAGAGATCCCCCACTCAGAATTCTTTAGATACCTCCAGATCAGGGCGTTCTACAACAAATTTGCCCCGTACCCACCATTGACATCCTTCGAAAAGCTCTGTCTGGCAGAGACCGACACAAAAGGACTTACCTCGCAGCTACTGCACCGACACACTTTATTCGAGCAAATACCCGGTATGTACCTGGCAGATACCTGGAATGCGCCACTCCTAACCTCTGACAAGCCCCGTTGCATTTGCCTTCCCAGCCTGGGTTCATGCCTGGCTGATGGGCGGCTGATCTGTTAAATGATAATGATTAGGATTTAATAGGCTGCAATGCTTCGCGTGTCTACCAGATGGCATAAATTCATGAATTGTAATGCAGTTTATATATATATACTGTGCAGTATTGCAGCCAGCGGGAATAAAATGCTTCAATCCCTGCTTGGAAAATAACTCAATGTACTCGGGCAGAAAACAGTCACAAACCTCAATACACCCGGGTATACCCGAATTCGTGGGACTAGCCAAGCTCGAATAAAGTGTGTCGCCAGTGTATACAGTGAAGTGATCAGTACTAGCGAGCAAGCCCATGAGATACCCTCATTTACACTGGCGACACACTTTATTCGAGCTCGGCTAGTCCCACGAATTCGGGTATACCCGGGTGTATTGAGGTTTGTGACTGTTTTCTGCCCGAGTGCATTGAGGTATTTTCCAGGCAGGGATTGAAGCATTTTATTCCCGCTGGCTGCAATACTGCACAGTATATATATATATACTGCATTACAATTCATGAATTTATGCCATCTGGTACACACGCGAAGCATTGCAGCCTATTAAATCCTAATCATTATCATTTAACAGATCAGCCGCCCGTCAGCCAGGCATGAACCCAGGCTGGGAAGGCAAACGCAACGGGGCTTGTCAGAGGTGAGGAGCGGCGCATTCCAGGTATCTGCCAGGTACATACTGGGTATTTGCTCGAATAAAGTGTGTCGGTGCAGTAGATCGCGATGGGAAACAGACATCGGAGAATGTCTGGAAGACGAGGACTGGAGTGCTATTTTTCTAGCCACAGCAAAGTGTTCCATATGTACCACCCTCAAGGAGAACGCATATAAGGTCCTGATGCGATGGTACCTTACCCCACTGCAATTATCAAGGTTCGTGCCGGAATCTTCCTCGCTGTGCCCGTGCCAGTGTGGAGGATCAGCAGACCTGCTACATATGCTGTGGTCTTTCCCGCCGATTTCCTCATTCTGGGAGACAATTAGACTTTGGATACAGAGACTGTTTGATCTCACTATTCCCCCGGATCCGTGGCTGATTCTCCTGAACAGACCACTAACGGGTCTCTCTAAAGCTCACAATAAACTTATTGCTCACTTTGCACTTGCAACACGGTGTGAGATTGCAGCACTATGGAAAAGCTCGGACATACCAACCATCCAAAAAATTCGGAATCACATTTGGTTTATCTGCCAGATGGAAAAGTTAACGAGTCTGGTTAACGACACTGGCGACAATTATCTAAAAGTCTGGACGCCTTGGTTGGCACAGACAGACATCCCGGGGATAGAAAGGGCATCAATCTGGCTATGATAGTTACTAGGTCCATTCTCCTTGGGAGAGGTGTGCTACACCCATGCTCTGCATCAGATGCCCACAATTCAGCCAGGCAACATACCTAGAGAGGCCGCGTAACAACTCTGAGACACACTCACGATCACTAGCACCCATCCCTACCCCCCTACCTCCAACCCCCTCTTCACCCCCTCCCTCTCTTCCTCTTGGTTCAATGTTTGTCCACCGGTTTGTCTGTCCGTATGGTTAATTGTTTGTCGGTCTTCACATTTGTTTGTCTACCCCTGTAGTTGTCTACCTGTCAATGTATACGTCGTTTGGATGAGTCGTGTGTCGGCCGGCTAGTCGGTTGGGCTGTCAGTGATTCGGTGACAGAGCCTGTGCACCTGATCCCCCCCGGTTAGAAGGGGGGTCTGACACCGTAATATTGACTCCGGATTGCGGGCCGTGTTTCGATGCCCCTATAGGCTCACCAGTTTGACCACAGGTTGAAGTTCTATTCCACTGCTATTAGTATCGTTATACTTCCGGATACAATGAGAATCACCACGACATAATGTACAGAGGCGGCACATTTTATTTGAGTGCGGCTAGCTCCGCAAGCCTGGGGATGCCCCGGCATGCTAGCCGCACTCCCTCGGCGTGCCGCGGGTCAATGATGCGCGGTCACGCGTCATCGGGTGCCTGCGCCCCCTGCACGCGCGTCCAGGGCTCCGCGAGGGAGCCCTGGTGTCCCGCGATGTGGGGGACGGCGGCAGGGGGTTCCGGGGGACCCGGGCGGACCCGGCAGCGGGAGGGAGAAAGCCCCGATCGGAAGGCGCTCCTCCGTGTCTTCGGCGCGCGCCTGGCACACGTTGGCGCGCGCCAGGTTACTGCTGCGGCCGAGAACGGGCAAATGCTCGAATAAACTCGGCCGCAGCAGTATCTTGTAATGTATTGTACTGTATACTATTATAAACTAATACAAATTTAAGTTACAAAAAAAAAAAGATATACAGGGTAAATAAAATATCCAGAGTGTGAAACAGAGAGTGTGGGTGAGAGAGAGTGGGTGAGAGACAGGGGGTGAGAGAGTGTGGGTGAGAGACAGGGGGTGAGAGACAAGGGGTGAGAGACAGGGGGTGAGATACAGGGGGTGAGATACAGGGGGTGAGATACAGGGCGTGAGACAGGGGGTGACAGGGGGTGACAGAGAAAGAGGGTGAGAGACAGGGGGTGACAGAGTGTGAGGGTGAGAGACAGGGGTTTACAGAGAGTGAGGGTGAGAGACAGGGGGTGACAAAGAGTGAGGGTGAGAGACAGGGGGTGACAGAGAGTGAGGGTGAGAGACAGAGAGGGTGACAGAGAGGGAGGGTGAGAGACAGAGGGTGACAGAGAGAGACAGAGAGGGTGAGAGAGAGACAGAGAGAGTGAGAGAGACAGAGAGGGTGACAGAGAGAGAGAGGGTGACAGAGAGAGAGAGAGACAGAGAGAGCCAAAGGGGGTAGTCTGCCAAGCCGCGTCTAAACCGAGAGAATCAAAGAACAAGCACTGTGAAACACCCATACAAAAACTATGACGAGCGAGGAAGCACAGAACAGAGAGGGTATATAAAGCTGGAACAGCCAACCAGGAGAGGGGGCGTGCCTGGAGGAGCCAAGGGAGCTTCAGTGCATTGGATGCTGTTCTTAGAGCTCAGGTGACACTCAGCAAGAGCCAGATTGTAACCATGCGGTGTTTGGGGGCGGAGCCTGAGTGGGGATAAGTTCAAGGGCTTTTGTGTGTAAGTCCAACGTGTGCATGAGAGGAAGCAACGTGGGGTGCGCACGTGCGTGCGGGACGGCGATTCCGCGCCGACGGCTGCGGCGCAGAGCGAGGAGGAAGAACCTCGTGGAGCGTCCCACCATGCAGAGGGGTAAGTGATGAAGCTGAAGGGGGCTTGCGTGGTTGTAGTGGAAGGGTCAGAGCAGTGTAAGGAGAGAGCCGTGAGCTCCGCCTGAGACGCTGTGTGCTCACATTCCTAAAAGTGAAAGAGAGAGGGTGAGAGAGAGAGGGTGAGAGAGAGAGGGTGAGAGAGAGAGGGTGAGAGAGAGAGGGTGAGAGAGAGGGAAGGTGAGAGAGAGGCTGAGAGAGAGAGAGGGTGAAAGAGAGAGGGTGAAAGAGAGAGGGTGAGAGAGAGGGAAGGTGTGAGAGAGGCTGAGAGAGAGAGGGTGAAAGAGAGAGGGTGAGAGAGAGGGTGAAAGAGAGAGGGGGTGACTGGAGGAGGGGGTAATTGAAGGAGGGGGTGACTGGAGGAGGGGGTGACTGGGGAAGGGGGTGTCAGAGGGAGGCACGGGGAGGCAAGGTGGGTGACAGGGGGAGGCAGGGTGGGTGACAGGGGTAGGCAGGGTGGGTGACAGGGTGAGGCAGCGTGGGTGACAGGGTGAGGTAGGGTGGGTGACAGGGTGAGGCATGGTGGGTGACAGGGTGAGGCAGGGTGGGTGACATGGTGAGGCAGGGTGGTAATCACCTAAAAGGCCCAAGTACACGCTGAATACATGCCTTAAACTTGCCTTAAACTAGACCCAGCATTTCTGCATTGATTAATGGCCCATCAAATTAACAGCGGGGGTCCCAGGTAGTCCCATTCAAACTGAATGGGACTGCTAGGGATCCCTGCTGTGTTAATCCTATGGATCAATAGTCAATGCAGAAATGCCTTAAACTTACCTTAAACTAGCCAGGTTACACCCAGCACATACCCAGAATGTAACCGGGCTAGTTTAAGGCAAGCCTTAGAATACTCGTGGTCTCGTCTGTAAATGAGACCACAGGCTTAGAAATCCCCCTGTGCCCCCTGGTATACCTGCTGGCCAAACCAGTAGAGGAAATAAGCCACATAATTAAGCGCCTGATATCGCATATTCTGACAGCAGCCAGATGCGCGATAGCAGCCGCTTGGAAAAACCCATGTCCCCATCCAGGTCAATGGTAACAAATAGAATTAACGAAGTGATGCTGATAGAGAGGCTCGATGTCTTCTTAAACATTCCACCGAAAATTCCACAAAATATGGGACCCTGGTTAGAAGCCTAATAGAAGATAACAGTAGGAGTTCGAATAGCTCGGGACCTAGGGTTGGGCCTAGAAAGAAGGGAGCTAGACAACAGAGATGAGAGAGACACAGAGACTCACTGCCCAGGGATCAAAACCTAACAGGATAAGATGGTTGGTACCCACCCCTTTCCCCCCACCCTCCTACCCTTACCCCCTTCCACTTTATTTTTTCTTCTGTTTCTTCTATCCTCTTTTCCTTTTTATTTTTATATTAAAATCAGTTTGGGTTCCACGGGTCCCTCATGTAATAACTGTATGTATTTACAATTGTTTGAAAACACAATAAAAAATCTTTATTGTATTGTATTGTATTGTATGTCTTTATTTATATAGCGCCATTAACGTACACAGCTCTTCACAGCAGTAATACACGTGGTAATCAAATAAATAACAGATAATATAAATAACAGATCATGGGAATAAGTGCTTTAGACATAAAAGTAACATTAAGGAAGAGGAGTCCCTTCCCCGAGGAGCTTACAGTCTAATTGGTATCTTTACAAAAATAAAAGCCATTATAGTGCAGTATTGCAGTGTTATCACTGTTTAGTGAATAGCAAAGCAGGCAGTATCACGCTATAAGGGCATTTATCGACCATTAAACCCCTTATCACTGCTTTGTGAATAGGCCCCTCAGTGTGACTTACCTGCTTACCTCGCCTGAACCATAGGAGTGTCATGCGCCACATATTTTAAATCACATTATTAGATTCAACCTTTATTTATCACTTTTCTTGAGTTACAGTGCCTTTTAAATTTTACTCCCTTAGATAGAATTCTAATGTAATTTTCCCCTATATTCTGGATGCGCTCAGGCCATTTGTCTCCTCTATTTCCCTCCATGAGGATCCTGTGTGGGGCCTCAGACCATCAACACTAGAAAATAAGGATTACATTGAACTACTATTGAAGTTATTGTACTTTGTTTATCTGATGTGTGCACTTCAAATATCTTTCTATCTCTGTTTCCCAAACTATTTGATAGAAGCACTATCAATAAACACATCTGAATATGGACAATTATCAATCCAATATTTTCAGCATGAGAGCCATGCACAGTATAAATACAAAACACACATTTGATGAATAGAGCATGAATGGTGATATCATAGTAGAAGATTCTAATTGTACCGATCCCTTTTTCTCATTAGAGAAATTCCTTGTGAAAGAACTTAAAGAATGGTGGGATTTAACAACATTAGAAAAGTACATACTGTAAATGTTAAAAGAATCCCAAGAGGTCTGAGACTGTTTAAAGCACCTACTATAGATCTGAATAATGTTAGCTTTAATCAACCAATGGAACAAACAACTCAATAAATGTTCATTCGAACGGATAAAGCTTTTTTTTTTTAAACTTGTTCTTTAATTGAATTTCTATGAAAAAGGTGGGAGGGTTACAGAAAATAAAGGGGTAACATGTTACTTTTAAGTTACAAACATTTGTATACATACAGTACTTTTTACAGATGAAATGTACTTACAAGAATAAAAATCTTTAAAACATAGAGAAAAAAAGTTTTGTAGGTGGAAGCTGCAGGTACAGAATGATGTATGCTCACAAATCACTCAAAAACACTTTTAGGCAGCAGGCCTTTCTCATACATTACTTCACCACCCATAGCAGAAGTATTGGTTCCAAGACTGGATACTTGCACGGGGAGTCCTCCAGTTGGCAACTCTGTGTAACATGTGTGTCCCCCCAACCTCACTTAGGAACCAGTGTAGGGGAGAGGGCGCATTACCACAATTGTATGGTGCTCTACCTGTAGGTTTGCAGAAGGTCCGAGTTGTCTGCCAGATGGTAAAGATATAGGAACAGGACTGGCTCGCACATGTCTCCAGGTTCTTCATGGTGGTGTCAGTGCCTCCAGCGGTGATGGAACCCACGGAGGTGTCAGCCCCCATCACTGCACAATTACCTCCCTCCTGCCCAGGTACTGACACCAGAGGCAGAGGTATCTTGAAAGGTACTTTATTGCAGGGCATTCTTCATCAGCACTTCTAGCAGCATATATTACACTCCACTTGCCCCAGGCTGTCTAGACGGTGCACCTTCATCAATAGTGCTCTAATCCAAGTGGTCTTTAGGCTAACCAGCCTAAAGTGAGCAAGCTAGCCCGGCCATGGGGAAGACATACAGCTCCCACCTCACTCCTTGACGAGCAGGGAGCAAAGACCTCCTTCACCCTCGCCAGGGCTCAGAGAGAACACCCTCACCAACTACCTTCCTTCACTTCCTGGGGAAGCAGAAGGGTGCTCAATGGCCCATAGATTAATATGCTACGGCCTGGATCTTAACAGGACTAGCATAGCAGATACGCTATGTGGAGAGAAACAGGTACAGATGGACATACCCTGTTATATCTGTATGGCGTGTTATCTTTTTGATGTCTGTTTGAGTTCCTTCTCATCCACATGGTGAGGCTCCAGCATATACTGCCTTGATCTGCTGCATCCCAGGGGACCATGATGCGTTTCTTTGTGGTCTTGTGACTTTCTGAAAGGGGAATGTCTTACAGTGCCTGCAGATGCACTTAAATAGCCAGCCGTTTCAAGGCTACTAAAATAATTAACATTATATTACACTAATTCCAATGCAATACTTAATAGTCAAATATAAAAATAGATTCAATATCTGATTAGAACATAACCTATCCTAAGCAACATTATAACTTACTAAAAATTAGTGAATAAGACAAAAATAGATACTTATTCAAGAGGAGAGAGAGATTGTGGGGGAGATTGACATATATGTTGTTAATTAACCGTTGTTTGTCTTTCTCTGGATCAAAATACTATAAATTCAAATATAGTCAGTGGTGGATTTATAATTTTGCCGCCCTTAGGCCCGTACCTTTTTGCCGCCCTGTATTTTTCTTCTCGCCCTCTCCTCAATACACATAATACTGCCCTCTCCTCCATACACATAATACCCGCTTCCTCTCAATACACATAATACCCCCCTCCCCTCAATACACATAATACCGCCCTCCCACCAATACACATAATATCGCCCTCTCAACATACACATAATACTGCCCTCCCCTCAATACCGCTCTCTTCAATACACATACTGTAATACTGCCCTCCTACCAATACACATAATACCGCCCTCTCCTCAATAACATAATACTGTCCTCTCCTCAATACACATAATACCGCCCTTCCATCAATACACATAATACCCCCCTCCCCAACACACAAAATACCCATCCAACACAAACCCCCCTCCTTCACACACAAAAGGCACCCCCACCCCAACACACACATAAAAGCACCCCAACCCCCGCAGCACCTCTATCCCAACACACACAAAATGGAACCCTCACCCCTGCAGCACACACAAAATGGAACTCCTACCCCAACACACACAAAATGGAACCCTCACCCCCATAGCACACACAAAATGGAACTACTACCCCAACACACACAAAATGGCCCCCCACCCCCGCAGCACACACAAAATTGCACCCTCCCACATGCACACACACCAAACAGAACTACCCTTCAAAAAAACGGAATCCACCCCCAAATGGAATCTGTCACCCCCAAAACAGAATCTGTACCCCCCTCAAAACAGAATCTGCCCCACCTCCACATACTGCTGCGGCCGAGTTTATTCGAGCATTTGCCCGTTCTCGGCCGCAGCAGTAACCTGGCGCGCGCCGGAGGGTGCCGGGCGCGCGCCGAAGCCTCGGAGGAGAGGCCCGCCGATCGGGGCTTCCCCCTCTCCTTACCGGGTCCGCCGGGTCCCCCGGAACGTCCCGCCGCCGTCGTGACATCCACGCGACACCAGGGCTCCCTCGGGGAGCCCTGGGCACGCGTACAGGCGGCACAGGCACCTGATGATGCGTGACCGCGCATCGGTGATGCGCGGCACGCTGAGGGAGTGCAGCTCGCAAGCCGGGACATTTCCCGGCTTGCGGAATGAGCCGCACTCGGATAAAGTGTGCCGCCTGTGTAACAGAATCTGTCAAGCCCCACAAAGCATACAAAGCATAATCTCTTCCCCACACAAAACAGAATCTGCCCCCCCTTCCCCCCCAAAACAAAAGACAGGAGCAGCAAGCCTGAGGACTGTGACGTCAGGAAGATGGAGGGAAAATCTGCCACCCCCAAAAATTCTGTGGCCCTATGCCCGGCCTAATGGCAAATCTGACACTGAATATAGGATAAGGAACTGTCATCTTAACTTAGCATAGGTTTAACTTGATGGACATATATATTTTTTCAACCTCATTTACTATGTAACTGTAAGGAATCCACACCTCAGTTTACTGCTTACCTTGTCTTGCAGACCTGTGCAGTCCTGGAACACTCCCCCTGGTATCTACAGCAGCTGTGCAAGCTATGACTGCAGTCCCAGCTTGGGCTCAGTCATTATTAGAGCAATGCTGTCACACACCCCTTCTGCTATTGGTTCACTGACCTTTAAATACCACATTCCACAATGATTCTCTGCCGAGCATAATTCCTTCCTTGAACGTTACAGTGTTCAGCCACAAGCCCAGGCTTGTTCTCTCGTTACTGTTCTCTGTTATTGTTCTAGTTCTTTGTACTCGTTCCAGTTTCCTCCAGGCCTGCTGCTGCTACGCTGAGGCTGAGTTCCTGGTTCCTAGAGGCCTGCTTGTACTTTTGCACTGAAGCACGGGGTTACCAGTGCTGCCTGGCAGTGGGCCCACTCCGGTCAGTTTTCACTCTCCTAGACTGGCGCCATGGGGCGTGGACGCCACTCACGCAACCCCCGTTCCCGACCTGTAGTGATTGCGCTGAAGCAAAATGACCAGCTTGATTTCCTGTTGCCGACTCCCTGCTTGGACTATGACTACCCGGATATCTCCTACCCCGACTCTGGCTCATCCAACGACTACGCTGTTCTCTCCAGTCCTGAACCCGGCCTGTTTGACTATGAACTGTGCACTCCGGACCAGTCTGCGCGGTCTAAGGTCAGTGATTTCACAACCCAACCTCAGCCCCACGGTCCGGCCCCGGTTTGTGGCGAGCACAACTGTGACAGGAACATATAGAGAGAGAAAATAAAGATGGGGGAACTTCACAAAGATGTTACAGTAGTAGTATCTAGTATGTAGTATGTACACATATATAGTCATCTAAACTAAAGTGCTAGTATCAACGATTTCATTGAGTCCCTGCGGAGGTAGAGAATCAAGTTGATAAATCCAGAAAGTTTATTTTTTACATAGAGTTCTGAATCAGTCTCCACCCATGATTATAGATGGAATGTGCTCCAATTCTATAATACTAAAATCTTTAGGATCACTGTTGTGACATTCCGCAAAATGTCTGGTCACACTATGCATCAATTGTCTGTTCACAATACTCCTGTTCTATGAATCTCATGAACAAAGGATGCATTGTGCGTCCCACATACTGTACTGTAAGCTGCAGAAAAGCAGATATAGCACATATGTGGTCTGACAGTTGATAGATTCTTTTGACCTGAAATTTCTTTTCAGTGTGGAATGACTTGAAATGTATCCCAGATCATATACTGTATGATGACAAGTAATTAATCTGTTTCGTCCACAGGAACAATTCCTATACAGTAGGGTTCCTTTGCATCTACATTTTTTTAATTAGAAATCTCCTTACATTTACTTGGGACCAAAATTATTTTTTGCTAATTTTTTCTTTTCTATATATATATATTTTTTTTTTAATACAATTTTTCGATGCAAGAACGCACAACAGTAAAGCCCAATGTTTATTCAAAATGTATTGGATATTATTTGCTGATTGGTTAAATCTGGTAATGACCATCGTAGAACCCAGAGAGGAATTTGAGTTGGCACCGATCTGTGCAGAGTAATGCTTTAGGTTTTTTTTCTTTTTAGTCTAGTTTTCGTTGCAGTATATGTAGAAGGACAGGAGCACAGCATCCGCATCAGGGGATCAAAAATAGATAGGGTAACTCCAGATGTAGTACAATTGTGTTTATTGCACATGTAATGGGTATTCCACCCCACCCAATCGCATATATAGTGTGGGTGAGTAGAACATGCGGTGTTACCGGTGTGGTGCGTATACCTGCAGGCTCACAGGAAGTCTGAGCCTCCGCTAGTGAGAGCCTGGGGTGAATCCTCTGGAACGTATCTTCTTTCAGCGCCTCCACCTATGTAGGATTCTAGGGAAATGTAGAATGATCCTACATAGGAACCCACTCAGAAATCACACACACACAGTGATTATATAACTATAACTTGTGTCCCTCTCACGAGGAGACACTAACAGTGACGTCTCGCAGGACGATTCCCCAACACTAGGTGATCCCACCCAGTGTCCCAAGAACCCCACCCAATGTCCCATACTCCTACAGAGATAGTCAAGGGGTGACTGCGCAGTCACTAAGAACCTCTAGGCCTGTTGGTGCACATATGTTGGTATAATACCTGCCGAGCACTCCGGTGCACGGGTCAGCAACAATCTTCTCAAAGGATCAGTCGGGCGATGCCTCCTTCTGATCCTCCAACTGCACTCCTTGTACGTGAACCGCTAGAGCGGTCCCACTCCGGAACAGTCTCTGTGGACCCCAACGTGGGTCCAACCGCTTCACGGGAACAGCAATACTTCTCTGTGTCCCTACCTATATAAGGGCACGTGCTGCACTATAGGCCGTCCCTATAATACAGCAACCTATGGAGGCTTGGGAAACTCCTATGGGCCTAAAGGGTTAGGACCTGTCCCACTCCCCTAACTACCCACGTCCCTAAGCCTCTCTAACGCTAACAGCCAACGTGCTGCGCAACAAGGTGCCTGCCTGTCAGACCTCACAGCACTGCCCGCTGTGACTCTGACAAGGCAGCACTCCAAACTAGGGTCCGCGTCCCTCTCTAGGACCTCCCTAAGCAATTACCCACTAATCTAGTGGGGAGTTTGGGCCTACCTGGAGTGTGGGTACCTATATGGGGCAGAAGCTGCACTCGCTCCCCGCACCCTTCCTTCCCTACAGCTCCCTGACTCCAACTCTCTGTCACCTTCCTTTCCCAGCTCCCACTAATGTAAGTGACAGGGTCCCTAACCTGAGGGCTGCCCCTGGCAACACTCACTTTACTGGGGAGCTGAGCTATCTCGGGCCAAGGGGGTGCTGGCCTAATACAGGGGAGTCCCTCTCTCCTGCACCCTACCTCCTTCCCCTGTCTGTTCCTTCCTCTGACCTTGCTCTGACTGACTACGCAGCTCTCTGCCCGCGAAATGTATCCAATCTATCCAGGGCGGTCCTGCAGCCCTATTGGCTCTTATGAGGCACCTGGTGCCTCCCTCGCTAAGCACTATGGGAATTGTAGTCCCGAGGCCCTTACAATAACATTGGGGCCGCGTGCGCTCCTCCCCTCTGCCTACACTAACTCCTAATGGCCGCCGCAACCTCTCACTAACTATCCCTACTCTCGCGCGACTCTCCTGCGCCTTCCCTGCCCTCACGCAACTGTTCCCTGCCCTCGCGCGATCTTCTGCGCATGCGCGACTATCTCGAGCCGCCGGGGACTCACTGCGCATGTGCGACCCGGCGCAGCATGGCGGCTCCCTAGGCAAGAGTCGCCGGAGATCTCCTGCACTCTGGCGAGCTCCCTCTTCGGCCCCCACCCTCCGGAATGGCCGTCGGGTCTGCCGCTGGCCTCTGGCAGTACCCGACAGTGTCCGTGGCCACAGAGGCTCCCTGGGGGGTCGAGGGGAGAAAAAGGTGACCTGGCTACACTCTCCCCCTGGTGAAACATCCAACGCCCTCGCTTGGGGAACGACATACCCTGATATAAGGTTACACAATAAAAAATTGCATGTCATAATTGGTACACTTATCGGGTCGAATTTACACATCAGGTTACATAATACATCACCCTCAATAATACCCCAGAGACTGGCTGAGACCATGTGTGGGGGGCCCCGAACTGAACATGTGGGGGTACCTCACTTTTGCGTCCGTGAGCCTCCCCCAGAAAAAATTCTTGGAGAGCACACTCTAAAACGACAGTTACTGGCTCTTCGCTACTTCCTCCCCCTGGTGGAAGGAGTAGCACAGTGTCTCTGAAGCAGACCTTTACCCGGTCATCCGCGGCAGGGATGCGGTAGACCCGGAGGCCAGGACCTTTCCCGCGGTCCACTACCTGGGGAATGGGGCGCTCCTTTTTGGGCTTAAAAGAGGCAGCTTTCCCTAAATCTCTCTCCACACAGTCTTTGTCCCCATATTTTTGTGAGGCTTTCACTGAGAAGCGAGCACTGGACAATGTCTCGGTTTCACCTGGCAGGGGGAAAGAGTAGACACCTTACCCCTGCGGTGATTCACGGTGGCCAACAGGTCCTCGGGGACGCTGTCAGTTCCCACCTTGGTGGTATCGGGACCTGTCCCCAACTTTTCTGGGACAGTCCACTCACTGACTCAAACTTCGGGAGCGTTGGATCCCAGTCCTGGGACCACTTGTGTCGGAGCGCACGGGCTCACACTCCGCTCAGGAACCGTAGCTTTGGCCTTCTTCACGGCCACCTCCATCGGAGTCTGTGGGGAACAAAGGGGTTCCTTACCACTCGGCTGGCTGACGATGGGCTTCCCTTCTTCCGGAAGGATCGGCGGTAAACACTGGTCCACTCTCTTCTCTGGACAGCTACCTTCTAATGAGGACACCTCCACCAGGACGCGATGCATAGGGGAGCCCTTCGCCCGGGCGACCAGACTTAAGGAGCCATCGTGCTCCGCGGTCACCTGGAGGCTCACCCCCGACACCCCTGGGGCAGTCGACTCACTCTTGTCGTCTGTAGGTACTGGTCCCACGCCTAGGACCGATGGTACCTCTGTAGTAGGTCGGACTGACCATTGTAGGGCACACGGGCCCACAGCAGGGTCCGCAACATCGGGATACACCTTTTCCAGGGTACACGGACCCACAGCAGACTCTGTATCCTCTGCATCACCGCTGGGGTGGTTCGCCGGTAGGCGCATCGCCACCGATGGGACTTCCACCTCTTCCCCAGAAGATATCAGAATCGAATCCTCCGCAAGGTAGTCACCAGATTCTTCTGTAATACAGCCAGTGGGTGTTGGTACGAAGCTGGCGTGCTCCGATACCTCCACTGCGGTCGCGCTCTTCTCCGCCACGGGTTCATTTGGCTCCTTAGCTGGCTCTGTAGGCTGGGGTACAATAGGCATCAAGAAAATTGCACTGCAGCAATCACATTTAGGTTCCCACGCCAGTGCACCTCTAGAGCAGTCACAGGTGGGACTAAAGCACTGTACACCCGGTTCTCCGCCTACCTCAGTCATCTTGAAGTCTAGCGGTAACTGGGACATGTCGGCTCCGTCGACATAGGCTTCTTGCAAACAGGGGCACATTAGCATAAGGAGTTCTATTCCTGGCGCTCGCCAGGGCACATACACATTAGGGTGTATCCCCTGACAGTCTATCTCATCCTCATCCTCAGAGATCAAAGAGTCTATCACAGCTTCATCCTCAGAGAGCAAAGAATCTATTACGGCGTCAACGTATGGTTGAAGATAACCGTGCTTGCTCCCCCTGGTGGAATCTGAAGGAAGGGCACTTTCTACAGGGGAGTGGTTTTGGCTCTGCTCTGAGTCACTCACATCACAGGGGAGGGGCTCTGATTTTCGCGCCAAACCCGGACAGAATGTTGCGACATCTTTCTGTGCAGACTTGCAGTCAGCAGCACGTGCGCTCTCCTGATTTGGTTGGAGACGCCATTTTTCTTGGTCTGCGTAAACTAGGGGGTACCCTTCTGAGGGGCCTCCGGGCATGAACAGTGCGGACGGTGCCTCTGCCAGGCATATATCCTCAGTGTGGGTTACTACAAAAAGAATGGCTTTCCATGTGGACGTGGGATCTTGTTCCTCATCTAAGACACATGTCCACGGCCACCCAGGAATTTTACACATATACTCCCGGACCTTAAGTGCGGGTATAATAGCGGGAATGCCTCCTACCGCCACTACCTGGCCAGGTTCTAGATATTGCCTCAAAGCCCAGACAAAGACCTCGTGTCCGGACTTCACAAACATGGTGACAAAAATAGGGACGGGACAATTTGGTAAAAAAATTGACAGGGCACCCCAGGTGGTCTCTCAGCAGCGCCTCCAAATGTAACGGGTATTCCACCCCACCCAATCGCAAATATAGTGTGGGTGAGTAAAACATGCGGTGTTACCGGTGTGGTGCGTATACCTGCAGGCTCACAGGAAGTCTGAGCCTCCGCTAGTGAGAGCCTGGGGTGAATCCTCTGGAAAGTATCTTCTTTCAGCGCCTCCACCTATGTAGGATTCTAGGGAAATGTAGAATGATCCTACATAGGAACCCACTCAGAAATCACACACACACAGTGATTATATAACTATAACCTGTGTCCCTCTCACGAGGAGACACTAACAGTGACGTCTCGCAGGACGATTCCCCAACACTAGGTGATCCCACCCAGTGTCCCAAGAACCCCACCCAATGTCCCATACTCCTACAGAGATAGTCAAGGGGTGACTGCGCAGTCACTAAGAACCTCTAGGCCTGTTGGTGCACATATGTTGGTATAATACCTGCCGAGCACTCCGGTGCTCGGGTCAGCAACAATCTTCTCAAAGGATCAGTAGGGCGATGCCTCCTTCTGATCCTCCAACTGCACTCCTTGTACGTGAACCGCTAGAGCGGTCCCACTCCGGAACAGTCTCTGTGGACCCCAACGTGGGTCCAACCGCTTCACGGGAACAGCAATACTTCTCTGTGTCCCTACCTATATAAGGGCACGTGCTGCACTATAGGCCGTCCCTATAATACAGCAACCTATGGAGGCTTGGGAAACTCCTATGGGCCTAAAGGGTTAGGACCTGTCCCACTCCCCTAACTACCCACGTCCCTAAGCCTCTCTAACGCTAACAGCCAACGTGCTGCGCAACAAGGTGCCTGCCTGTCAGACCTCACAGCACTGCCCGCTGTGACTCTGACAAGGCAGCACTCCAAACTAGGGTCCGCGTCCCTCTCTAGGACCTCCCTAAGCAATTACCCACTAATCTAGTGGGGAGTTGGGGCCTACCTGGAGTGTGGGTACCTATATGGGGCAGAAGCTGCACTCGCTCCCCGCACCCTTCCTTCCCTACAGCTCCCTGACTCCAACTCTCTGTCACCTTCCTTTCCCAGCTCCCACTAATGTAAGTGACAGGGTCCCTAACCTGAGGGCTGCCCCTGGAAACACTCACTTTACTGGGGAGCTGAGCTATCTCGGGCCAAGGGGGTGCTGGCCTAATACAGGGGAGTCCCTCTCTCCTGCACCCTACCTCCTTCCCCTGTCTGTTCCTTCCTCTGACCTGGCTCTGACTGACTACGCAGCTCTCTGCCCGCGAAATGTATCCAATCTATCCAGGGCGGTCCTGCAGCCCTATTGGCTCTTATGAGGCACCTGGTGCCTCCCTCGCTAAGCACTATGGGAATTGTAGTCCCGAGGCCCTTACAATAACATTGGGGCCGCGTGCGCTCCTCCCCTCTGCCTACACTAACTCCTAATGGCTGCCGCAACCTCTCACTAACTATCCCTACTCTCGCGCGACTCTCCTGCGCCTTCCCTGCCCTCAGGCAACTGTTCCCTGCCCTTGCACGATCTTCTGCGCATGCGCGACTATCTCGAGCCGCCGGGGACTCACTGCGCATGCGCGACCCGGCGCAGCATGGCGGCTCCCTAGGCAAGAGTCGCCGGAGATCTCCTGCACTCCGGCGAGCTCCCTCTTCGGCCCCCACCCTCCGGAATGGCCGTCGGGTCTGCCGCTGGCCTCTGGCAGTACCCGACAGCGTCCGTGGCCACGGAGGCTCCCTGGGGGGTCGAGGGGAGAAAAAGGTGACCTGGCTACACACACTAACAGGACTTTCATCCTGTTGGATGAAACATGTTGGTGCGTTTCCTACACCTTCATTGCTAAGCTGATTGTGCAATAAACACAATTTTACTATATCTGGAGTTGCCCTATCTATTTTTGATCCACTGATGCAGATGTTGTGCTCCTTTCCTTCTACATTTCCTGATCTCTACCATTGAAGATTGCACGCTGCAGAGTTTTTCCCTGTCTGGATTTCACTGTCAGATAAAGGGCAATAGCCCCTCTGTATTTACCTTTTCAGTGCCTTCTGTTTTATTGATCTAAACCCTATGGGTAGGTTATCACTTACCAGGTGACCAATCTCTGAGGTAGCCAGGTGAGCACAACTAGGTCCCTTAATCTCCCATGGGTGATCTCTGTAATTATACAGTTATTATGGACATTGGGACTATAATCTGAATATATTATTCTTATACAATAGAGCACTTACTGGTGAAGCACCATCTACCAAATCACCAATAGTTTTCTTTGCATTAGTAAAGAGAGTTTTCCTATCAAGCTGATGAGCTTTTTGAAAGGCATTTTAAATTAAATTAGTATCATAACCTTTGGACACAAATTTATTTTTGTGCTTAACAGACTGTTTAATTTAATCAGACTCAAGAGAACAGTTTCTTCTAATTCAATTGAATTGACTGATAGGAATATTTTTTTGCCATTTATTATGATGATGATTGCTTTTAGCGTCGTCAGTAACTGTTAGTTGATATAGATTTGAAATCTACATCAGTTATAATATTGGATTTATCATCATAATTTAGAAGTAGATCTAAAATTACTACTGAGAGAGAACTAATGTCAAAAATAAATTCGAGTCCCATGTCATTAGAATTAAAGAACATAAAAATGTCATCCAGAAAATGTTGCTCTCCACCCAAAGACAAAGTAAATCATCTGTGTAACGGCCACAGTAGACCCGCCTCCAGCCTATCATTGGTCCATGAAAGTAGATGTTCCAATAACCCATCACCAAATTGGCATAGCTGTGGGGGAACCTAGTCCTCATGGTCGTCCCACAGGTTTGTAAATAAAATCCTCTTCAACGAAAAATACTTGTGCATTAACATAAATTGAATACTAGACAGTATATATATATATATATATATATATATATATATATATATATATATATATATATATATATATATATATATATATATATATACACACATATACATATACATACATATATATATAAACAAATAATACAAATTAACAATTAACGTGTTGACTTAAGTGAATGAAAGTGAAATATAAATTATTAATATGGTGCTAAAATTTAAAGTCTAATGTGTCCTAAATCTAATATGTAATATAACCAATATTGAAAAACAGTGTTAATAAACCACTGAATATATTAATAACTTAAAATTCACACAAGTGAAGTCCATCCGGATCCACTGAGGATATGATAGTGGTTGAAAGGAATCCAGACCACCAGATTACTAATGGCTCGTTGCAGCTCCTTTGATGTGTATAGCCACCCACAATAGAATCTACAGAAAAAAAACAAAGAGAAGCGCAGGCTCCATAGTGTTTATCTGTATAAAAATAAAGTCCATTTAATATGACACGCAGTCCCTAGGAATCACACTTACAAGATATAAAAAAGCAATGAACATTTGAGAGAAATCTCTATGGGTTACGTCAGCTGGATTGGAGGGGTCCAATGTTTTTACTCTGCCTGGGTATGGTGTGGCCGTTGGAAACTTATGTCGCACATCCGCAGTCTCTCAGCTTATAAGTGCCAGTCCTCCTGTCAGATGTAGATTCCAGACTCAGACCGCGTGTGCAACGTTTGCAGCCGAGCTACTCTTCAGGTACAAGGACCTCCTCTCTACCGTCGTGCGTGCTGACGTTACCTCGTCGTCCCAACTAGTTTCGTCACTATCATGAGACTTCTTCAGCCTTAGTTTAAAAGCTGTGTTTAAAGCAGCATGCATTGGCTTAAGGGTTGTTTATGTAATGTGAGCTTGAGACAAAAGGTGGCACTGTGTGCACATTTGCATGTCATTTCCCAGAATCCCTTGCTGCAGTGTAAATGCTGTGTTATAATGGTGAAAGGCAGGGTTGCAGACCTGTCTGACACATGCAAATGAGCATACAGTAATATTTACAGTTGCTATATGCTTTATCCCAATTAGATTGTAAGCTCTTCGGAGCAGGGACTCCTCTTCTTAAATGTTACTTTTATGTCTGAAGCACTTATTCCCATGATCTGTTATTTGTTATTTATATGATTGTCACAAATATTACTACTGTAAAGCGCTATGCACACTAATGGCACTATATAAATAAAGACATACATACATACATCCTGACTCTTGCGTTTTGCTGAAGTATGTCTTCTCTCTACCCCTTTTGGGTCTGAAGCCCTCTCCCACCTTAAACCTCTCACTGACTGCCCCACAACTCTGTAATGCCCTTCCCCCCAATATCCATCTAGCACCCTCTCTATCCACCTTTAAACCCATCTTAAAAAAACACACCTTCTTAATGAAGCATATGAGTAGCTCTGTGGCTCATACTTTACACCTCATACATTGATCTTGGCTCCTTGCAGATGCACTTGCCAGAACACCTCACCTTCCTACTGGCTCTGTACGTTCTTTGTACTTACCAATTATATTGTAAGCTCTTCGAAACAGGGACTCCTTTACCTAAATGTCACTTTTATGTATGAAGCACTTTGTCATGGGGGAGACTCAAGGAGCGGGTATGACCTCAGTGGCCAGAATAGTGGGGAACAAGCAAGACTCGTGAGGGCCGCAGGCAGATGGCAGATAGTGTGGTCGGGGGGTCACAGGCCTCTGCCTGGAGGCTGGTGGAAGGTGGCGTGGTCAGGGTCACAGGCAGAGGTCAGAGGCAGGTGGCAGATACAGGACTGGGACTAGGGAATAGGACTGGGTCCAGGGAACAGGACTGGAACTTGCTAACTGGAAACAGAGGGGCAAGCTACTATAGTTCAATAGCAATGGCATTTAAGAATGTTTCCAGAACAGGTTAGGTCAGATCAGGTCATGGCAGAAACAGAAGAAGGAGTCAGGATCACAAAACAAAGGCCTGGAGATAGAGGAAACAGGAAACTATATAGACAGAGAGAAGGAGGACAGAAGCACCAAGAGGAGACAGAAAAAAGCAGGCAGAAACAGTAGCACACCCGGTGGACAGACAAAGGAAATGGAGAGAGGGAGATTTAGGAAACGATGTCAGGGCTATTCCTGAAATTACTCACCCCCTCTCCAGGGAGGTCCTCCGGACGACCCTCTAGAATCTTCAGGGAAACCTTGATGCAAGGCCAACTTTATGTGTACCTCAGGTGCTGATGGGAAATTTGAGAGGTGCATTTATCCTCCTCACAGGAGCATAGGCATAAACAATGGGTACAGCGGGTGCTGCAAGGAAATCGGACAACCCTCCAGGCTCTTTAGGGAAACCTTGGTGGAAGGCTGACTCAATGTGTACGTCAGGTGCTGATGTGAAATCTGCGAAAGGTGTATTTATCCTCTTCACAGGAGTATAGGCATCAGCATCAGGTACATCAGGCATTGCAGGAACTTCACGAGGGGTCAGTCTAACGTCATCACAGGAGCATAGGCATCAGTAACAGGTGCATCAGGCACTGCAGGGAATTTCACAGGGGGTGTCTCTAATGTTATCGCAGGGACATGGGCATTAGGAAAAGGTACATCAGACATTGCAGGTAACTTCAAGAGGGTTATGTTTTAACTTCATAGCAGGGGCATGGGCATCAGGAACGGGAACATCAGGTTTTCACGAGTCAGCATAAGCATCAGAATCAGGTGCATTAAGCGTTGCAGGGATCTCCATGAGGGGTGCGTTTAAGGTCAAAGCAGGGGCATGGGCATCAGGAACTGATACATCAGGCTCTTCACATGTGTCAGTGCGGCAATTATTGGCCTTAACCCTGCAGAAGATGCATCTTCCACTGGTTTGACAGCAAAATGTCCTAGGCATCGTGCAGTCATCTCTTCTCTGTTGCTGGCGTGACCATCTATGTCTGGCTCAGCATCAAAGATCTCCAGCAGCTCAACCATGGCACAGTTCCCACCAGCTGTCACTGAATCCAGTGACATCTTTCTTTCACGTTGCAGTAATTTATTTAGACGGAAACACCACTGAATAACCAGTGATGCCTTTTGCATTGTGCAATAGCGGTTATATCTCTGCTTCTTTCTAATCACAGACTGAATCTTGATGGCGGTGGATTTCAAAGCAAGGTATATGGTTCGGACCACATGGATTCGGAAGAATGACTGGATCAGAATTCCACTTCTTTGTTGTAATCTGCTACTTCGTTCCAATATCTTGTGGCACTGAGACAGCATAGCAAATGCGCTTATAGGAACTCCCAGCTTGCTTGGTTAGGACGCAGGATCTGTATCTGACTGAGTTACGTAAGCAGCTTTCTTTATATTTCTGTTGCGTATTTGTTGCTGAACCCGTCTAACATTTGACTGCAGTACAATCACACATTGCTTCAGATATTCATATACAGTATTTCCTCTTTTGTTGTTGCATTTTCCAAATTGACTGAAGAATGCAGGCTACTTTATTCCGGCAACAAATTTGACAAATTGTCATCCCTCTATAGGCAGCCTGTATGATGACAGCTGTGCAGCATCTGCGCAGATAACTCTGTCTCTCCAGCCTTCCTTGGATGAGGGATCTGTAGTATCTTTGAAGTGTAAGGGTGCTTCTATTCTTTTTTTCAGATTTTGCTCTGATTTTAGAAATTCTAACTGGAAACATAGGGAGTTACCTCTTTCCTTTTCCAAGGCGCCCTCTGCATCCTTGACTTTTCTTCTATCAATAGTGAAAGGGTTACAAATCACTAGTCTGTCCTCCATTTTGTCTGTTCTCCATTTTGTGAATTTATGATACAGCAATTTAAAAAAAGCAGAAATTTGCACTTTCTTTATCTTAACTATTTCCAGGCGTGATCCCAAGAGTTGTTTTCCCAAGAAGCAAAGGGCCTTGAATTGTAACAGAAATGTAGCGCTGATTTATGGTTCTCAAGAGAAAAACCTCTTTTTTCATCGCTTCTGTATATTCCTGTTAAAAACAGCTCTGTAAATTACGTTTATTTTCTAAAATAGTGTAACGCTTCCAAAGGACAGTGTAATGCCTCCAACGCCACTCCCAGATGTCTGCAGTTCGTGATAGCGGGAACAAATCAATAGCAATGCCGGTGAAAAAGCTCCCCGGTTGAGTACAAGGGTCTACCGTTCAGGGGGTGATAAGGGTTACCGCACACAGAGATGTTGGAACCTTTCATTTGGTGTCAGAAAGTGGGATCTTCACAGAGTCGTGAGTAAACTCCATTTTATTGTTTCTTGCTGCCCCTCTGAGGGTCTTACTTGGAAGAACAGTGTAGACAAAGTAACAGGTATAGAGTCCTGGCAACAAAGCAGCAGGTATTGAGTCCTGAGCTGCAAAACAGAAGGTATAGAGTCCTGTCTGTATACTGGGCTGTCTATTGGTTCCCTATATCACAGATATTTAGATAAGGTTGTATTGTATTAAGATAAGTTTACTTTATAAGCTAATTATGGATTCAAACACAAGTAAAATGTCTGGAGGTAAGCCAGACAAAATAAAGTATAAGACTAACAATAACAATAAGAAATTTGTTAAAACTGTGAAGGAAAGTGCTCCTTGCAAATGCAGACCTGGTCAGAGTCCTAAAGAATTTGTTGCTGAAAATGTTGGTGATTTCTATGTTGACACATTTCTGGATAATGTGCTGGGATGGTCTGAGGCAATGGGGTTCTCAAATCCATTTCCGCGGGAAGGTGCATTTGATGATTTTCATATCTTAATGATTAAGGGTACGTGTTTGGGCGATCCGGAATGGTTGTGATTTAGAGGAGATCCCAGATGGGATTATAAGTATATGAAGGAATGTGCTGCAGCATGGGTCAAAATTGCCCCTTGTGGATGTGAAGTGCTGCCAACTCCAATTTTTCACCACTCTCAATATGCATATCTGCCCCCTGCCCCCTGCCCCTACGGCACCGGGACAATTACCACCTCCATATGTTGCCCCAATTTACCCCAGTGTCCCCGTTCTCAAACCCCCTGAGCCCCTTAACCCCTCCCGGGTCACAGGCTCTGAGGCATTCTCCGATGAAGAAGTCTTTATGGCTTCACGGGGAACCTAAAGGAATAGGCTCCCTAGACCACTCCCTATTGACACGCGTGTCAGGCAGATCAGTGTAACGCTTGCGCGAGCCCACAAACAAGACCTGAACCCGGGACTGAGATGGGAAGGACTATGCCACACACCCACAGTAGCGGGGGTGGGCCCAGAAGGTGGTTTGTAGCGTTGCTGGGTTTGGGTATGAATAAAGGGTTAATCCAATACTTGCCGGGTTCGTGGGTTGGAGAGGTACACATAGTTGAAGTCCGTAAGCCTGTGGTCTGGGGTTGGAGAGGTACTTGTAGTCGTTATCCGTAAGCCAGGAGTCAAGAGCCAGAGAAAATCCAAATGCAAAGCCAGGTCGGTACACGAGAGGTTAACTGCAGAGAACAAGACAAGACTGGGCTAGACAAGACAGGCACACGCAAAGGCTACACAAAGTTATGCTCAGCAATGAGACTGAGCACTGAGCAGGTTCTTATACAGGAAGTGACCTATGAGGCAGGAGGCGGAACGGAGGCGCAGCCCCAGCATAGGCAGGGATAGGCTGCAGGAAGACAAGGGGTCATAGCAATCTTGACTCGCAACTGGGGCTTTTTTGTGCGATGTCACGTGTGCACGCCGCGTGCAGCGGAGGCGTGGCGCGGCCGAGGGTGCGGAGCTAAGGTCCGTGACCTGGAAGAAAAGGAGCGGGTACGCGCGCGCTCTGTAAACAGAGCGGGGGTGCGCGCACCAGCGGAGGTCGGATCGGAGGCAGCAGCCACTGCAATACTGGTATGTAGAGAGAAGGGACCGTGCCACAAGGGACGCAATCCCCGAATCCTCACAGTACCCCCCATTGCGGATCGAACTCCAGACGATCCATAAATGGCTTATCTGGGTACCTGGCGTGGAACCGTCTTAACAAGCCGGGAGCGTGGATCTGGTCACTGGAGACCCAAGAACGTTCTTCAGGACCGAAACCCTTCCAATGTACAAGGAACTGCACCTTTCCTCTGGAGATTCTTGAGTCAATGATAGAGCGAATTTCGAATTCCTCTTGACCATGCACCAACACAGGGGGACGAGGGGGAACAACATCAGGATACCTGAAACTCTGTTTGACAGGTTTCAGAAGAGAGACATGGAATACCGATGGTACAGTATCTTCATAGAGAGAGGCAAGTCCAGGCTGTAGGCCACAGGATTAACCTGTTCAAGGCTCTTGAATGGTCCCAAGAATATGGGAGCCAATTTTAAGGTAGGTGTCTTTAGTCTGATGTTCTTAGATGAGAGCCATACCTTGTCTCCTGTCTTAAACCTGGGCGCCTCTAAACACTTTTTTGCACTTGACAAAGACCGCATGGTCGAAACGTTGTGTATGCTTAAATAAATCTCTTTATATTCAAATCCGTGTGCCCCATTTTCATTCCTTTTCGTATGCCATGGATTGGAAGCAGCCGATCGTACATTGATGGGAGCACCGGTAATTGTATCAATTCTTTGTTATGAGTCTTATCTTATACAACTCTGAGTGACCTCTCTTAATAATATCCTCACGATACCCTGCACACAAAGGGTGTGAGGCCGTTTTCTCTGCAGGATAAGAAATTGTGATACAGTACTTCTGCTTAGAGCAGGACATAACGTGTCATAAGACGTTGCCTGAGAGAAGGAGGTATGGCATAACTGACCCCATGATACTACTGTATGAGACAATTATCTAATCAAGATTGTTATGCAAAATTGGACTACGATCCAACATTAAGATACCATACAGAGATTAAGGGGATCCTACAGTTGGGACTAAATAACATTTGGATTAGTGAAGATACCGTCAATTTTCTCACTATGAAAAGCCCGAGGGGGCCGGTATTATATCTTTTACCAAAGATTCATAAAGGTTTGATAAATCCCCCAGGGAGACCCATAATTTCTGCAACTTGTTCTATTAGTCAATCATTATCGATATATTTAGACACATTTTTACAGCCAATGGTCATAAAGAGTAGATCAAATATTCGTGACACATTTGATTTTCTTACTAAATTAGATCAGTCCCTATTGTAGGAACATCAATCATAATGGTTACAATGGATGTTTCTAATTTATATACCGTTATTCCACATGAGGAGGGTCTCAATGTTATCTGTCACAACCTCACATCTTCACACAAAGCTGACCCACCAGTTCATTATTTAATGCTGCTTCTACATGTTATTCTTTACAAAAAAACTATTCTCAAATTTGTAATAATTTATTTGCAGACAGCAGGGACTGCGATAGATAGCAGTATGGCACCATCATATGCAAATTTGTATATGTGTGATTTTGAGGAGAAATATATCTATCCTACTAAGTTTTTTGATAACATACTATTTTACTGTAGATATATTGATGATTTGTTTTTTCTTTGGAACAGTACTTCAAATGAATTGATTAAATTCTTTGATTATCTTGAGGGACTAGATACCACCATACACTTCACCAATAGTTGGAGTAATCATCAAATTTCCTATTTGGATGTATTACTGACCATTGACAATGGAGTTTTACATACTGATTTGTATAGAAAACCAACCTGCAGGAATTCCACTCTATATGGTACCAGTTTTCACCCCAAACATCTTAAACACGTTACCCTTCTCCCAAAAAATTAGAGCCACTCGTATCATTGATAGAGATTATAAATTAAAATAAACTTTATTGGATATTGAAGAGAGGTTTGTAGAACGTAACATATAAGAGCAAATGTTGATGCATTCAACACTACACCAAAAGAAACATTGACTTCATCAGAAAAATCTAGAATGACCTTTGTGAGCAAATTTACAACTGCCAGTGGTTTTGTTAAGAATATTATCAAAAAACACTGGAGAATTTTTCAGACTGATGAAAGTCTTGGCAATGTCTGTAGGGAATACCCCTGTTTTGCGTACAAGAGGGGAGAGAACATTAAGGAGGTGCTGATAATCCGATGCATTTCAAAACACCACACTTCATGGCACAACAAAGGGCTGGCTGTTACAAATGTCACAGCTGTAGTGTGTGTAATAGTCTAATCTTGGGTGATACATTTTATCACCCACATAGTGGGAAGAAATATATGATCAGGGATCGCATTGTATGCACCACATGTAATATCATATATATGATCAAATGTCCTTGCGGACTGTGTTATGTGGGAAAAAGCACAAGAATGTTAAAAACACGCTTTATTGAGCATAAGAGTAAGATCGGATCAAACGCAGAGGAGACCGTTCTCAAAAAACATTGCTCAGACTTCAACCACACCACATCTTCTTTGAGAATTATGGGTATAGAACATGTTATGAAAACAAGAGGGGGGAAAGAAAAGGACACCATACTGCTACAGCGAGAGGCTAATTGGACATATACATTGAATACTGTTCATCCACATGGGCTCAATGATTATTAATCCTTAAATAGTGTTATTGAAGAAAGATAATGCTTTTTGATTCTGTTTTGCTCCTGTCCTCCATTTATGCTTAATATCAAATAGATTCACCTTTGGACATTTATGCCTCAATTTTTAAATTTTTATACTTACACTTATCACTAAAGTTTTTTATATCTGGGAATTTTCCTGTTCTACTGTTTTGCTTACACCTTTTCTCCCCCCCCTTTTTTTCTTGCATGGACCTCATATAAAGAGTCATAGTCACATCCCAATTGCAAGTTCATCAAAACATCGCATCAACTAAGAGTTATGATCCACCAGCTATTAAGGAGTTAATATTATTTTTTATCGTCGCTTTATTGACGACTTATTAATCATTTGGAAGGGGGACACCGACACTCTACACGAGTTTTTTTAATATCTTGGAGCAAATACATACAATTTAAAATTCACACATTGTTACAGTGACTCACAGATTGATTATTTAGATCTTCATCTATATATAGATGTTGGACAACAAATTCAGACCAGCATCTATAGGAAAGCAAATTCCATAAACAGTGCCCACCCGAGACCCCTGATTAAGGGAATACCCAAAGGGCAATATTTAAGACTAAGGAGACTATGCTCCACTGATGAGTCCTTCTTGGCACAAGCTGATGAATTGAAGAGCAGGTTTAGAGAGCGTGGCTATGATGAGGGGGACCTTGAGAATGCCTTCCAAAATGCCCTAATGACCAATCGCAATGATCTGATTAAGAAGAGGAAACCTGGGAAGTCCTCGAAACGGGAAGGGGCAGCACAGGTCCCACTCTTCATAACCACCTTCTCTAGACAGGCAGAGCAAATACGGCACATCTTGCAAAAACACTGGGGGGTTCTGCAATTGGATTCTGAACTAGATCCATATACCATACACAAGCCTAGAATAGTATTTAAGAAGGCAAAGACCATTGGAAATTCTGTATCCCCCAGTTTATTTTGCTCAAAAAAGAAAAACAACACACAGGTACCAAGGGGATTCTTTAAATGTGGCAATTGTAACCTGTGTAGGTATGCGGAACCTGTCAAATCCCTAAGGGACGTACACACTGGTCACATCTATAAGATTGAGTCATTTATGACATGTAACACTGAGTTCGTGATTTATCTCTTACATACAGTGCTATTGAAAAGATCTCCATACATCCTAGAGGAGGAAATAGGGAGGCACTATTAAACCGTCGAGAAATGTTCTGGATTTATGCCCTTGGGACAATGGCTCCCAGGGGCATAAACCAGGACTGGGAATTGAAACACTTCCTAAATTAAAATAAACTAATGGTATAACCAAATATTATCTCATAATATATTTATACTTGAGTAGTTTGGGGTATTCAATTATCCCTGACCGGAGTGTTCAATAAATATAAATGTTTTTTGTGCCTCGAGCTAAATGTATTTACCCCCAGTTCACAGTACGCACATGTACACATAAAAGAATATATATCCCAATAAGCAGAAAACTAGTCCAATATTCAGAGTACAGGAAAGATAAAGAGTTAATTACAATTCGTATGATGATAATAATTTTAAAGCCAACAATGTATGTCTTTATCATAAGATATGATATCATATGGTACCTGAATAGCTCCACGGCGGATACAAGATTCGCAATATAGTATTTTTAACTTTTTTTTTTATGTATTGTTTATTGTTGTGTTTGATATGTATGTGATTTACTTATTGGTGATATTCATATGATTTTGTTTTTCTCCCCCTTGTCTCATTCACTGTCTTATTCCTTTTCCTTCCCAACCCCCCCCTTTCCCCCCCCTTCCCCCCTCTCCCCCCCCCCTCTTCCCCCCCCCACCCCCCTCCTCCCTCATGGGGTGAACCTTATGTCATGTCATTTTTCTGCAACATTAGAACAATAGAATGAAGTGAGGTGAATTATGTTTCCCTATACATCTTTTATGGTTGCTTAGATATGATTTGGGACACATGAGGAGGTTGCAAATGATCTATTCAGACAGTAATTCATTATGATTGATTGGGGTTTCACTGAGACACGCAGCGTTATGACCTAGGCAGTGTTCTATTGCGGCCACCCAGCAAGCCACATTGTGTGTTTACGAGAGGCAATAGCACATGGCTAATTTATATTCACTGCACATTCTCACACGCTGGACAGGGTTACGCTGATAAACGCAATGTCATGACGTAGGTAGTGTTTACTGAGGTCACTTAGCAACCCACAGCATGCGTGTGTGTTGATAGTAGAGAACAACACATGGCTAATTAATATTCACTGCACCCTCCAACACGCGCGCATACACAGCTGTTAGGTATAGACTAGTTATCGATTTTTCGCGCCAAAACACACAGCGCAATGACGCAAGGGGGAGGGGTTTTACACTATAAGACAGGGGGTAATGGAGACGCGAATCAGCTCTATGATTAAGGACCACGCAGGTCCGAAACGCGTCAGAGTGTGTCCCCCATACCATATGTTTTTTCAATAAAATTTCATTTTTAATCTACACCTTGCTGGTCTCTCATCTCTACAAGCTGTGCACCGCTGGAATCTTCGGATCCTTCCTACTGTTGTATTAAGGAGTTAAAGTGGGAGGAGGAGCAACCCTTCCATTACAAGATTGGAGTGACATCATGCAGGAGAAGTTTTCTACGGCTGTTTATCAGTTGCTAAGTGATGAGGAGGAGCAGGATTCGCTGACTGATGACGTCAACACAGCGACAACACCCAGGAGGCAAGACCGCAGACGGTGGTTTCATTGCTAGGGGTTACCAGACGCAAAGAGGAGGAACCTTCGATGGATGACGTCGGCAGAGCGACAACATCAAAGCCGGATGAAGTCATTGCGGCCAAAGGATACGAGATATCAACAGGAGCAATATGAAACACTTTCAGCAATGCTTGCTAAAGATAACATTGATGGATTATTAGGGTCATATGACTCAGATGTGTGATGACTTTTAGTGATGCATGTTTAATTATGAAGGGAAGGGAGGTGGAGCCTGAATCCATGTAGTTGGATGATGAGCAGGTAACTCCACATGTGTTTCAGCTTAACAATTTGAACAGGAAGCACTGTGGGTAATTGTGGGTGTTATTTAAAGGTTCATTGGTGTTCTATTCATTAAGCCACTTTTTTGCCACTGTTGGAGTGCCATCTTGATCGCTAAAAGTTCTCTATTACCAACGTCATAGTTGATCTCCACAATTTTTTTGGAGAAATAACCGCATGGATGTAGATGATCTTGGGGAGAACGTCTTTGAGAGAGCACAGCCCCTGCTGCAACATTTGAGGCATTGACCTCTAATGTGAAAGGAATAGATGGGTCGGGGTGATGCAGAAAGGGAGCGTACGTGAAGGCTTTCTTCAGGGATTCAAAAGTAGAACATGCCTCTGGAGACCAACAGGAAAAATCGGCATCTTTCTTGGTTAGGGTGGTAATAGGAGCCACAAGAGTGGAGAATCCATGGATAAATTTACGATAGTAATTGGCGAAGCCAAGAAAACGCTGGATGGCTTTAAGCGACGTAGGTTGGGGCCAATCCAATACTGCTTTTAATTTCTCAGGGTCCATGGCGAATCCTTTCTCTGAGATTATATAGCCCAGGAAGGAAGTAGAACTTTTATGAAACATACATTTCTCCATCTTGGCATAAAGATGGTTCTGACGAAGACGAGAGAGAGTACCAGCTTGGTATGCTGAATATGTTCAGGCAGGGATTTAGAAAAAATTAGAATATCGTTAAGATACACGATGACAAAAAATTGAGAACATCACAAACAATCTCATTAACAAATTCTTGAAACACCGCAGGGGCGTTACAGAGTCCAAATGATATTACTAGATACTCATAATGGCCATCGCAGGTGTTAAAGGCCGTTTTCCATTCGTCTCCTTCCCTAATGCGTATAAGGTTGTAAGCACCGCGGAGGTCAAGTTTGGAGAAAATGGAGGCACCTTGTAAGCGGTCAAACAGTTCTGAGATGAGTGGTAAGGGATACCGGTTCTTCTGGGTGATCTTATTTAAACTTCTATAATCAATGCAGGGGCGGAGAGACCCATCTTTCTTTTTTACAAAGAAGAAGCCTGCCCCAGCAGGTTAGGCGGAGTTTCTTATAAATCCCTTCTTTAAGTTCTCTTGTATATACTCGGACATAGCACGGGATTCTGGAATGGACAAGGGATATGATCTGCCTTTTGGGAGAATGGCACCAGGGATGAGATCAATGGGACAATCGAAGGGACGTTGTGGGGGAAGGACTTCAGAGCTAACTTTATCGAAGACGTCAAGAAATTCAATATAAGTGTCAGGGAGTGGGCCCTTAACAGTATCAGCGGTTTCTAAACCGACAAGAGAAAGAGAAGGGGAAGCACAAGGAATATGACATGCACCAGGCCATCATATAGGCAGTTTATCAGTCCAGTCAACTACAGGATTATGCAATTGTAACCAGGGAAGACCCAAGATTACCTGCACCGATGGTGAATGAATGACATCCAACAAGATTTTTTCCTTGTGTCCATCCTTGGTGGAAAGAGTAATATCGCAGTCTCCAGGGAGATGAAGGCAGGTTGAAGTGGACGGCCATCTATCGCTTTGAGTCCTATGGGAGTGGACTTCCTAAGCAGTGGAATCCGGTGTCATATAGCAAAATTCTGATCCACAAAGTTTCCTCCAGACCCAGAGTCGATGAAGGCGAGTGCAGAAGTATGAAAGTCCGTACCCTCCATTATGATAGGCAGAAGGATCCTTTTTGGCAAATTTTCCTTGGAAGGAGGACAAGAAGATATGGTACCCAAAGAAATCCCATCATACCTTATAGGCCGCTGATGTTCTCCCGGACGCATAGGACAGCAGTACGCCAAATGACCAGCTAGGCCACAATAAAGACATAGCCCCTCGCTTCTCCGGCGCTGTTTTTCTGTAAAGGACAACTGGTGAGTACCCAGCTGCATGGGGTCTGGTGCTTCAGGAACTGGAATAAAAGAAGGAGAGAGAGAGTAGGAGATAGAGATATAGGTACAGGCGTACGTGTAGTCTGGCGTTCACTTCGTCTCTCTTGGAGGCGTTGGTCCACCCGTATACATGTAGAGATCAGATCTTCCAGGGCAGTGGGTCTTACACGTGAAGCCAATTGATCTTTCAGGGAGTCAGAGAGGCCCTGCCAGAAGGCTGCAGTTAAAGCCTCGTTGTTCCAACCGGTTTCCGCGGCAATAGTCCGAAATTCTAGAGTGTACTTCGCGACGGCCCGGTGGCCCTGGGTGATGTGGAAAAGAGGCCACTGTAGGCTCATGGCCAGGAGTGTAAAAGACCTGCTGAAACCTTTTTTTGAATTAAAGAAAGTTCTGCTTGAGTTCAGGCATTTACTCCAAGATAGGAGATGCCCAAGCCAATGCGTCTCCGGTTAGCAATGCAATGATATAAGCCACTTTAGATCTGTCGGTAGGGAAGTGAGAAGGGGTTCATTCAAAGTGGATATCACATTGGATTAGAAAGCCTCGGCATCCTAGGGGTTCACCCGCATACCGATTGGGTGTCGGAAGACGTGGTTCCTGGGATATGTTTCCCAGAGGCTGTCGTGGTTAGGCCCACATAAGGGGGGTCAATGTGTCAATGTTTGCTGGGATGAGCATACTGTAACCCTTATGCGAGCCCACAAACAAGACCTGACCCCGATCTGAGGTGGGAAGAACTATGCCACACACCCACATTAGCAGGGACGGGCCCAGAAGGTGGTTTGTAGCGTTGCTGGGTCTCGGTATGAAGAAAGGGTTAATCCAATACTTGCCGGGGTCCATGCGTTGGAGAGGTACACGTAGTTGAAGTCCGTAAGCCTGTGGTCTGGGGTTGGAGAGGTACTTGTAGTCATTATCCGTAAACCAGCGTTCAAGAGCCAGAGAGAATCCAAATGCAAAGCCAGGTCGGTACACGAGAGGTTAACTGCAGAGAACAAGACAAAACTGGGCTGGACAAGACATGCACACGCAAAGGCTACACAAAGTTATGCTCCGCAATGAGACTGAGCACTGAGCAGGTTCTTATACAGGAAGTGACCTATGAGACAGGAGGCGGAACGGAGGTGCAGCCACAGCGGAGGCAGGGATAGGCTGCAGGAAGACAAGGGCTCATAGCAATCTTGACTCGCAGCTGGGATTCGTTGCTTGTTGTCACGCGTGCACGCCACGCGCAGTGTCGGTGCGGCTGAGGGGGCGGGGCTAAGGTCCATGACCTGGTAGAAGAGGAGCGGGGGGTGCGTGCACCAGCGGGGGGCAGATTGGAGGCAGCATCCGCTGCAGTACTGGTATGTAGAGAGGAGGGACCGCACTGCAAGGGATGCGATCCCCGAATCCTCACAATCAGTAGGGATGGGGAGGACACGGACTGTAGGAAGGAATTAAACCCTGCCAGGGACCGTTCATGGGACAGGGAAAAGTAAGAGGACGAAATCAGAATCAGATACTGACACTGGGGCACAGGCATATGCAGGTTTGTCTACCAACACACAGGCTAAAAAAAAAAACTAGAAGAAAGTTGTAGGAATGTTGATTGAAGGTATGAAAATAGTGGCAAGAGATGGAGAATGGTAGGAGAAAATTGTAGACAGAGAGAAGTTGTGTAAAAGAGAAGTTGTGTACAAGTCGAAACAATAAGATTTTGTTTTATAGGTGTAGCCCATCTACCCGTACCCCTAAGTGAGATTGGGGTGGGTATGCCTTCTCCTGTCTACTCTGTATGGTGATGTGTACCTGTTGGCAACAGGAGGGCTGAGTAATCCGCGATGGTGTGGGGAGAAGCAGGACAGGAGGGACAGGTTTTACCTTAGTTCTCCATAGGTGCAGCGCCTCCAGCCAGCAGGGATCCTCTTTGGTTGATCCGGGGATGAGCCCCTACTGACATTCCTCCATACAGCAGAGACAGTCACAAACAGCATTGTCTTTCTTGGTTTTATTGCAGGTAGATGTTACAGATTACAGACATGTATTTCTTGGCTTTCTTATATGAAGACAGTCAGTGTCCTGAGAAAGGCATTAAACCCCTCTCAGACCTGATGTACCCCTCCTCCATCTCCTGGGGAGGTGGAGGGCTTAGATGGTGCTCACTCCTCAGAGGAGAAAGCCTTTTTAGAACCTGAAAGCTGTTGATTGTAACTCTGCCCCTAACTTATTAGCGAAACGCAGCACAAACCCCAAACCTGAATCTCATCCTGGGAGTACCCCTATAGTCCCACCCCCTCCCAACACTGCCCACAATTTTCAATTTAGCCCAGTATCTGAAGAGGAGATTACACAAGCGCTCCTCAAACTAAAACTAAGCAGCCAATGTGGACCCGACTTACTACAATCTAGGTTCCTACGACTTGGTGCCCCAGCCATTGCAAAACCAATTGCGTCCATAGTCAACTCTATCCTGTCTGCAGGCCATATCCCTAAGACCTGGAAAACTGCCAGAGTTGTCCCAATCTTCAAAAGTGGGGACAAAAACACTGTCTCAAACTACAGGCCAATCTCACTTCTCCCAATTCTATCCAAAGTTATGGAAAAATGTGTCCACTCCCAATTAAGCGATTTCTACACCAAGACAAATTTCCCTAGCCAATTCCAGTCTGGGTTTTGTCCCAAACACTCCACCGTAACTACCCTGCTAAAAGTTTGCAATGAAATCCAGTGCGGAATGGAACGGGGACAACTCACTGGTGCAGTATTCCTAGATTTTGCAAAGGCTTTTGACACAGTTGATCATGCTATCCTGCTTAACAAACTCCAGAGCTCTGGAATAGGGAAACATGCTTTAAACTGGTTTCAGTCCTACCTATCAGGAAGATCCCAACATGTGTCCATCTCAGGCTCTAACTCCAACCCCCTGGATATCACCTGTGGTGTCCCGCAAGGCTCTGTTCTGGGGCCCCTACTCTTCTCAGTGTTCATTAATGATCTTCCCACAGCTTGTAAGGAAGCCTCAATACACATGTATGCAGATGACACAATCCTGTATGCACACAGCCATAGCCTCTCTGACCTTCAACACATACTTCAGTCTGACTTTTTGAGACTCGAAAACTGGATTTCCCAAAACAAACTGTTTTTAAACACTGACAAGACGGTAACAATGGTATTTGGGACCAAGACTAAATTTGTAAAGCTTCCAGTGACTGAGCTCCTGATTAGAACCAACGCTAAAACCACCCTAACACCTGTCACTAGTTTTAAATACCTGGGCTTATGGTTTGACTCCCACTTAACATTCGGGATGCACATTGATACCCTGACAACCAAGACCTATGCCAAACTAGGGGTACTTTACAGGAACAAATCCTCCCTAAGTCTCCTGGTCAGAAAGCGTATTGCACAGCAGATGCTAATGCCAATTATTGACTATGGAGACATAGTATATGGCTCGGCTCCTCAAACCCACCTTAGCAAACTTGACACCCTCTACAATTCAATTTGTCGTTTTGTTCTCCAATGCAACTACAACACACATCACTGCGAAATGCTCAAAGAACTAGATTGGTCATCACTAGAGTCTAGGCGCAAAGTTCACCTTTCCTGTCTCACCCTCAAATACTTTCTGGGCAAGCTACCCAGCTACCTGAACAAGCTCCTCATCCCTACCACATGCAGTACCTATCACCTGAGATCAGACTCCAAAAGACTCAACAAAGTATCCGGACGTTCCTTCTTCTCCTTCCGTGCAACCCAAAACTGGAACAACCTACCAGAGACTCTCATATCCACCACCAGCTTAAGTTCTTTCAAATCTAAGGCTGTCTCACACTTTAATCTGGTCTGTAACTGTTTCATACGCTCATAATATATTTTTTCTTTAACTGTGCATGCAATGTCTTGTATATAATGTATACCTTGTTCATTTATGTAACTGTATTTGTAACCATGTATTATTTTGTTTTACTCTGTGCCCAGGACATACTTGAAAATGAGAGGTAACTCTCAATGTATTACTTCCTGGTAAAATATTTTATAAATAAATAAATAAATAAACAAGGCATGTTGAATACGGATTGGCTATCACTCCCCATAGATGAACCAACCAGTATTCCTCTCTCAGGTTGATATTTTCAGACAGTTGCTAGACCCGCCCTTGGATGCTGATGACATCACCCAAGGCTGCAACACACACACCGGGCCTACAGAAGGAATTAACCTTTCCACTGCCTGCACCCAACAGGACTGACACTGGAAAGGCCCAGGAAAAAGAAGTGGCTGCCGGGAGGCTAGGCTATATAGGAAAAGTTGCAGAGGTGGTTTTGTTTTTATTAAAGTGTTATTAGTAAATGTTAGAAAGTCAATCAGAGAGAGATAAAGGCAGAAAATATAATTTTTCCAATTTAATTTTAAGACATGCAACCCAAATTATTTGTGCCAGATTAAAGCTGCAGTTCAGGCAATATCCTGCATGTGTTTTATTTTATTTTTTTAATAAATCAGTTCTGTAGTAAAAAAAAAAAAACTTTTAGCATTTTCTGTTTTAAAAAAAAAAAATTTGAAAGACCAATTTTCTTGTATTCTATTTTTAAAAGCATGCTTGTTGCTATAGCAACCATTTACATTCCCCATATTTAAAGATGTCGCCAAACTTTGCCAATCAATACACGGAGAACGAATTGTCCGGCAGCTATGTAGTTCTTTAGGTAAGTAGAGATTGCCCACATGAAACTATTGAAGTAAAAAAAAAAACTAAAAAAAAAAAAGACTGAACTGCAGCTTTAACTGATTATGAGTGCATATTGAGTTGCATTAATAATAAATTACCCGTCTGGATTGAAAAGCTCAGGGAGCCGTATGTATTGCAAATCTGAGTGGAAAACAAGATTACAGCAGGAATAGGTTTTTTTTTTTTCCCTCAGAGTGTTTTATTAGATTTTAAGGTAAATATAAATATGGTAAAAAGGTTGATTGATTGAGTAATCCCTGTGTGCTTGTATAATCTGAGTGAATATTACCAATGTGAAAGTCTTATGTGCATTGAACAATAGGAACATCGCTTTATTGTATGTATACAAAATTACTATCCAGAAACTTGCAAGTATTTCTAAATTAAGTGTAACGCCTTACCCCCCCCCCCCCACAACCTCAGATAGGGTCCACAAGGGGAACTAACTCTCCCGTTACATGTGTGTGTGGTGCGTACCTGTTGCCAGGCCTTAGTCTCCCGCGGTGACATTGGGGACAACAGGACAGGTTTCTGGGGTTGTGCCTTCGTTCTTCTCAATGGTGCAGCACCTCCATCTCCTGCAGCCCCAGGGATATGGGGTGGAATCCCTACAGCAGAACATCCCTTCCAGGGATGAGAGATTCCAATCTCACACACTGTCTCTTTAAATCAGGACTCTTTATTCAAGTCCAGCAGCAGATTACAGCATACAGGTATAGGCAGTTGCTCTCAGCCAGCTGTCTTCCTTCAGGATGTCCCCCCTGATGCCACTCTGGGCCTAGGGCCACCACCAGTGGGTCTAGCTCTTCCACTGCCCCCAATGAAATGCAGGAGGTATTTGGTCCACCTACTATAACTCTATCAACTCTAATCATCCTCCTCTCACTACCTCCTACTTCTCACTCCTAAACTCTACTGACACTACTCTGACACTACTGCTCTAAACAGGAAATTCAACTGCCCTAAGTAGCTTCAGCAGGCACCGCCTCATTGTCTCTTGATTGGACATAGAGTCATGTGACCTACCTTCACTTCCTTAGTGAAATTGCTTGAGGTGGGGGAAACTCATGATTACTCCTGGCAAACCTGCCCTTACACAGGAATTACTGCCAGGAGGTGGGTAGAAATATAGCCCAAAACCACACAGGGCTACACTCTCCCTCTGGTGGAATCTAACCTCCCCACTTGGACCTCATTTACTGGGCCATCCCTCAGGTGGACAACCAGTGAAAATACAATGAACATGCAATATTAGTACATTACATACACAGACTGTAACACCCAAGATGGTGATATACAAAGTGGAAACTCCCAACATGGAGAACCCACAACTAATAATAATGGCGGGGAGCAGGCTTCATTATTTCCCGTCCATTATGGTCTACAACCTTTACAAAATATGATTGGAGAGTCCCATTCTCCGGCCTGTACACCATCTTGTGCATGTAAATGTTCCTGCCTGTGCTCCACGCTCTCATAAGGGAACATATCTTCTCTTCTGTCTGGTACGCAGAACTTCTGCATTTGATTCTTAAGTATTCCATGACAGCGTCTCTGAGCCAGGTGTCTCTCTGATCTTCTATTTCCTGCATAATTGGCTCAGGCACATAAGGGTACTTATACCCATGAGACAGTCTGTTTCTGGTTACAATAGCTCTATCAGCTCTGCGTAGTTTCATCAATTTCTTGTTCCTAGCCTTTCCTGGCAGTGTCCAGTATTTGGGCTCCTCAGGTGTAATGTCATCATATAAGATGGATGAACCTTTGGGTGTCACTATTTTCTGCATGATCTTTCTCATCTGTTATCAAGTTCTTCGGCAACCTCCTGCTTAGAGTAAGTGCCTATATCCCACCAATGGTCAACTACATCATCCTTAATCAGAACAAATCTTGTACAGTCCATCCTTTTATCATACCCCTCGAATAAGGGTGCCCACCATTTGTCTCGGTGCTCATATGAGGATGACACACTCATACATTCCTCTGAATTAGCTCTCGAGGACACACCAGATGTCTCTCTATCTGTAGAGTTTGACCCTTTATATTTCCCTCTAATGACATATGTGTATACCATGGGGTTCATTCTGTGTGCCTTATGACTTGCAGGACCCTCTTTAGTAGAAGACTGGGACCCTCTGGTCCTACCTCTAGGTACAGGGTTAAACACAGTGGGGTTAGGTACAGGTATACGACTCGACCAAGGTATCTCCCCATCAGAACCCTCATCACTTGAAACCCAGTCCCGTCAATCAGTAGAAAATGTGGGCGTCTTACTTTGCTTACCCCCACTAGGACCCGGTGGCATAGAATGTGAAAGGGCAGGGGCAGTGGCCGGGGCAATGGCGCTAGGGGCAGTGACCATAGGATCACCATAGTCCATCACAGTGTCTCTTAGTCGGGCTATGCCATGACCTGTAGATGCTCTCTTACTGTCAATGGCGGTTGCACGCCTGGCTCCTTTCTTAGCCACTTGAGCTTTAAATCTTTCATAATCCTTCTCTAGACCGGCTCTCTTCAAAGAGTCGAGTAAAGCTTCCGGGCATCGGTTCCATGTCGACCCGGAAGTGACGTCATCATGGGTCGTCGCAGAATCTCCATTCGCCTCTAGGTCCCACACCGGAAGTGCGTCAATCACTGGAAAGTGGTGGCGGTGGACCTGCGGTGTCATGGACGGACTCTCTATCTCTCTGTAGGTTCCTCCTTCACCTGGCGGAAGTAAGGGGGTGGTGGTGTCATCTTATCGCTCCGCTGGCTTGCGGTGCTCTGCGGTTCTCCAGGAGCAGTCTTGACTCCCATCTCTGCCACACTGGGAGTCGCCCCGGCCGTGGGACTTCTACGATGTTCAGGCCGCACCAGTGCTTGCTATCGGGGGGTCTCCGTACTCATCTGCTTCGTCTCTCAGGTAAGTGGGCTCTGTCTTTCATCAACGCTGGGGTGGTCCGCCGGCCGGCGCATCACCACCGATGACAGGCTGTCCGATGAGGACGACAATGGCACCTCCGCTGGGAGATTTCCTCCAGAGGCGTTCAGATGAACAAGATCAGGCAAAACATACAAAAACAACAAAATAACAAACCCCTATCTTGTGTATAGGATAACTTACTTCCCCAGACCCTATCTGCAGACCTTACCAAAAGTAACATGATTAACATCTCAAATACAACTTTGACATAACAACAGACTTTACTCTTAAACAAAGGACTTCATTTCGCCCCTCAGGAGGACTTTGACCTATTTTCTACAATCATTGATCTCCAAAAATACACTAGGAAACTAGCACTTAAGAAATTGTTTTCAAAAAAAGATAATATTGATGTTAACATGACTGTTGATACTGATGTAAATGATATTGTTGATGAACCGACAAATCCTAATGTATGTTCCTTTAAGGAAAATGTCTTCAATCTTGAGATGGAATCTCTCTATGAAGAGGGATGTACTAAGGCCACACCAGACTCCCCATTTTTTGGTCACATAGGGCTTCATGCAGTAAGCGTTGATAAGGATTTTTTCGGCATTTTATAGCCAAAATTGGGTTTGAGATTCAGTAAGCGCCGATAAGTGCTTGATTTCGGCAGGTTTCGTAGCCGATAATTTTGTTATGGCCAGTCGGCTGCTGATAAGCCTGTTTTCGCCACTGATCGCCACTTTTTTAAATCGGCTGGATTCAAGTACCAAAATCAGCTTATCAGGGCTGATCGGCACTACGAAATTGAGATGTTATGGCCAATTTCTCCCGCCAACTAAAGTTGGCAAGTTGGAGGGGAGAACGATCGCTAAGGCTGCCGGAACGGCACTTAGAAAAAAAACTCTTCTGTACATCAATGGAGTCAATGGAGCGGGGACGTATAACAGTATAGTACTGTTTACGTTTCATTGCTCACAATACAAACGTCATTTGCATTACAGTGTGGGGGGCATTCCCTGCATTGTGTCACAGCTGACGTGTATTATTTGCATAACATTGTACTTTTAAATGTTTTCATCATTTGCGTGTCACATTACTCATCATGTGATGATGTGTCAAGGGAAAATCCTATACTTAACTCTTAAAGGAGAACCTCACATCATATCACACATTTTACTGAACTGAGCGACAATTATTTACATGATGTTACACATGTCACACATGTCACACATACACCGTATATTCATGTTCCTTTACATTACACAATGCTTGTAATGTGTGACGCATCTTTAAACGTTCATGTACATCTTTCTTCTCATGTTTACATCTAGTTTGGGTCCTCCGTATTTTCATGACGTCACTTATTGGACACTCAATCACATTGCATGTTTACATTGTAACCGTTGCATTACAAGCACTTCAACCTAACTTCTACACACATGTACAGTAATTAATCATTGTGACACCTTGTAAACTCATTCTATAGCAACTATCCTCATTACAGAAATGCATGCATATGCACACGACAATTCATTGTTGTCAACATGTGACAATAACATGGCTAATTACACATGTTACAGCAAACTTTTCCCACGTCAATCTCAGCCTTTTTGTCTAATTACATGACTGACTGTTGCGTTCAGAAGTGTTACATGCATTGCACATTAAACTATTTATTTTCAAGCAATGTTTGTACAAAGCTTCACGTGACATCATTGGCAAATATCATCATTCCCTGCAGAATACACACAACAAATACTTCTAACATCAACTGCACACAGCTTGGCACAGAAGTACTTTATTATGTTAATGTAACACCTTGCATTTTACTATGTCACCTGACATCATCACATACCTATTTAAAGGACGCCCATTACCTGCTTATTCACAGCTACTCATTTCAAAATGTTGCGATTGTTTAGGAGACGGAGGAACATTCTTTTCTATGACATGCTTGCTGACCAAGAGAATGATATAGGGCAAGGGAGGGACAGACCGAGGGACAGTGACAGGGACAGGCACGCGGATACGACAGGGACAGGGAGAGGGACAGGCCGAGGGAGAGGAAGAGGGACAGGAGATCAGAGGAGAAGACAGAGGAGACAAGTTGTGCCTCGTCCGCGTGTGTACAGGGAGAGAACCCTGTTAGATGGGATGAGTGAGGAGGAGATAGTAAGTCGCTATCGTTTGAGTTCAGCAGCAATCTTATCTCTTTATGAGGAGATAAGGGGAGATTTAGATTTTTTGACAGCCAGAGGTCGTGCAGTCCCTGGGCTTGTTAAAATGTTGTGCTCATTACATTATCTTGCTACCGCGTCATTCCAGACAACTGTGGGCATAGTCTCGCAATCTACATTCTCGCGGGCCTTGACCCAGTTTCTCTATGCACTCAATAGACGCGCTAGGAATTATATTCATTTTCCTACAGAGGCAACAGAGTGGCTGGAAGTCAGGAATGCCTTTTATAATATAGCAGGGATACCATGTGTGCTGGGTGCAATCGATTGCACACATGTTGCTTTGATTGCACCTAGTCAGAGTGAGCATGTTTACCGCAATCGTAAGCACTACCATTCACTCAATGTACAGCTGGTATGTGATGCCACGATGAGGATAATGCATGTGGTACCCAAATTCCCTGGTTCCAGTCACGATTCCTCTATCCTGAGGAACTCTTCAGTCTTCCATGCGTTCGAAGAGGGACATTTTGAACATGGTTGGCTGCTGGGTGAGTACAGATTTAGATGTTCTAACACAAAACACATTTTTCTTTAGGAATGTTGGCATTGTAGAATCTTATCACTAATGTAAGCTTATGTGTGCTCCATTCATTATAGGTGACTCAGGATACGGAATTAGGCAGTGGCTATTGACTCCGGTGCTAAACCCTCAAACTGAAGCAGAGGAGAGGTACAATGCAGCCCATATCTCTACAAGATCTGTTATAGAGAGGACATTTGGCCTACTCAAGACCAGATTTAGGTGTCTGGACAGAACTGGTGGGGCTCTTCTATACAAGCCTCAAAAAGTGTCTGATATTATCCTTGCCTGTTGCATTTTGCACAATGTTGCACTCAGGCACAATGTACAATCAGACCTAGCTGAGCCTTTGGTAGACGAGCATCCCACGCATGTAGCTGCTGAAAATGAACAAACAGCCAGTGGTGGCCAGACACGCCAGAATCTCATAAATTCATTTTTTTCTTGTAAGTAAAAACATATATGTTCCTAGTACTACTTTTATAGTTAAATTATGTTATATTAACAATAATGTTTTTTTATATAACCTTCTGTTAGGACACAGATGAATATGGGTTGCACACCTTTCTTTTCTCTGCTGTGTGCACAAAGGGATGTGGCACCGGTATGTTATTGTTGCACAGGTTATAAAATCCCTCTTCAATTGTACATTAGTTGTGTGTATGTGAATACAACTGGGGTAACAAAGCAGTAATATTTTAGCATTGTGTTGTTCCTTATGCAAACACAATACACATAGTATGCCCATAGTCATTCATTCGTCTAGTATGCTTACATACAATGTTATTGGTGCAGTGTAACATGTACATCCATATGATGTGTACACCAGGCTGCTTTACATTTTGAATGTCATGAAATATACATGGTGTTGCACATTTAACACCAAATACACACTTTGCTGTGTTGCTTACGGTACTGAAGATGGCATGTCAATGTTTGCAATTTATATATTGTTCCATTGCATTATAGGTATATCTCCAGTATGACTGATCATGGTATGTATATTTGCTGACATCTGTCATAAGATGTGCCTACCTCAATATTCGTATAAGTATTTGAAGTAAAAACCCAACATATTGGTTTAAATAAAAATGTAACATACATGTACTTTCTGTATCATGTACATACATTTAGCTACTATTGAGGTTTCATGTGCATTGTATTAGAAAATGATTACTCCCATTTCATCACATTTTATGTATGTTCCCTTATAAATTCCATTAATGTAATATAGAGGTGTTTGGAGAAAAGGGGATAACTGTACTTATTTGTTTACTTACGGGAGCTCATTCATCACGGATGCAATTGACTGATCATAACACTCCATGCATGAATGGCTGTAATCACAACAATGCGTAGTACATCTTATATTTAGCAATGTAGGTGATTATTAATGCTAGAAATTAATAGTCAACATTAATTATAATTTGTGACATGTGTATGTATAAGTCACACGTTTGTGGATGTGACCTACATGTAACAAGTGTCAAAGTGTAAACAAAACAACAATTTTGTCCCAAATGTTACTGTAATTTTGCATTTCTAATTTCACACAATGACAATGTTGGTAATATATTTGGAATGTCATTTATGTCACTTCATCATTATCATGACGATAATGATCAAGTATTCTGTAAATATAAACGTCAATCACGTGCACATTAGCATAGGCACACTTTTTAAGACAACTGTTTGTGTCTGTATCAATTTGTGTAGGATCCATGTATAACATCGACAAATGATAACAGCAGGTTTATTATGGTAGCTTATATCATCATATTGACTGTACTATTTATTTATAGAACGTTTAATAAACACAGTAAACTATAGTTAGTTAGGTAAATGAAATATACACAGAAACGTACTTCATTACATGATGTTGATGTAATATTCAGAACATCATGCATTGTAGGGGACCACAACATCTAGCCAATAACATTATTTGCTACAGTCCCAAACCATTTTATCAACATACCCATGTAACAAGAGATTTTTAACAATAAATGGCTATTTGGTTGTAAGTGTCCTTTACATTGGGAGAAGGAGTGGCTCAATGAGTAAAGACACTGGCACTGAGAGTTTGAAGCAGGGGAGTCTGGTTCAATTCCCGGTGTCGGCTCCTTGTGACCTTGTGAACTTGGGCAAGTCACTTTATCTCCCTGTGCCTCAGGCGGCAAACAATAAATTGTAAGCTCCACGGGCCAGGGACCTGAGCCTGAAAAATGTGTCTGTAAAGCGCTGCGTACAACTAGCAGCGCTATACATGAACATGCTCATATTATTATTATTATTATTATTGTTACATAGTTTCGACAGTCATACAGTACGTTCCATTACACAATAGAATACACAAATGTGTTAGCAGAGTGGGAATGGTTGTTATATATAAAACACACCATGCCATAAAATGTTAGTAGTAATTAAAGAACACTCAAGAAAAATTCATGAGGCACTGTTTTGCAACATCATTATGTTAATTAAGTGCTTATGCAATATAGGCATAAGGGTATCACATTTTTAATTGTTTGTTAATAAGCGCTGCAAGCAATATAAAATTAGTTCCATATGTAGTATAGTAGTCGGTGGCTCCTCCACACAATCATCTCATATAAAGGTAGACTCTTCTGAAATCATACATTGATCCGATTGTATCTTCCCCGACATCTCTGAAATACAGCAAACACATGATGGTCAAAGATGGCACCTTACTATATATGTATCCGTGACAACGCGTTACACAGCTCTATATGATTGTGTAGATACACACGTCAGTCACTTATATGTTAGAAGTACAAGTGTACATCATTATGTAATCTTTCATTAAATTAGTAGCAGGCATAACTATGTATATGAAGTGAACGTTGCCTGTATACTGAAAAATGTGCGCGCACATCTTAGTGTGCGCACGCACTTCACGCTTGGGTCGACTAACTGTTAGCGCATGCGCAAAACAATGTGTACGTTGTGCGTTCAATACATGTTGAAAATACCATTAACCATAAAATATTTATTTCAAATACAATGAAGGCGAAACTACATTCGTTCTAAACGAGTACATCTGTATTCTTTTTAAACAGTCGTGTGTGGACAGAAAGCACGCCCGATAACACAATGCGCAAATGCAATACGTGTGACGTCATGTTAAGGCAGCGTGAAGCGCACGCAAACACTCCTCCCACTCAATTAACATTCGGCTAACGCCCAGTGTACGCCCACAAACACTGAGCCGCACGCATGACACAGTGCAGTTACCGTAACTATAACAAAACAACACAGCCAATAGGCTTTGACGCGCGCACGTCGCTTGGGGGCGGGACTTACATCCGTAATCCTTTTTAAGGACGCCTTGGCACATGACAAGGGTCCCACGTCATACGTGGTGGACCCGGTTTTTTATTTTGTAGATGTTGCATGATAACAAAACAGGTATGTGTTAGAGTTATGGTAACATGTTGCTAATATGTTTAAAGGGATAGGAAAGTACTTATATTTATTCCGTCAGCAATGTGTACTACTCTTTCAGGTTCTACTATATTGTAATAGGAAACAATTTGTTTGTGATCGCTACATGTTATGCAGTCTGCAATGTTACGCTGTATCCACGCATTTAAAGTGAAAATGGTGGTTAGAAAAAATAAATAAAAATTTAAACGCTGAGTCAACGCATAACGATTGTTATATTTACCATTCTTGTAGAATTAACACTTTGTCTGCCTGCAACTGGTTGTTCCAGAAAACCAATGCATTTGCATCCACGCTTGACCCAAACGCTGAATCCTGTATGACACACATCTCCTCCATGAAGCGCTCATAGGAATCGCCACAGCTTTCTTCAAACAATTGGTCCGGAGGTAGGTTCATTTCTTCGGGTACCCATTCCAATGCATTTTCAGCTGAAATGCCTGGTACATAATCATAGTAGTTATGTTCTTGTACAATGTGGGTTTCAGGAATGGAGGGTGCAGATATTGCAGCAGGTATCGATTCACACGGAACAGTAGTAGCGGATCCATTGCTATTGGCATTAGGAATAAATATGCCATTTAGCACAATATGTGTGCCCTCTTCCACGGTGAAATATTTTTCCTTAGCAATCTTCCAAAAACCATACCTGTCTTGTAGCTTATCCTGCACACATTCAAAACAGTCATTAGTTGATAAAGTGAATCTTACTGAGGATTTAAAATTTCGCGCATGCCCAGGTTCTTGGTAATAAGGATACTTGGCTCTAATCAAATCATAGATTTGGCCCGTGTTGGCTTTGTGTCCCGAAGCGGACAAAATCGCTTCTGCTATCATGAATTTGTAGCCTCTGTGCGGATGCATATTTTTTAATAATTCATCAGCCATTGCAGATTAACAGAAAAGATGTCTGCAGTTCTCTGTTCTTTGCTCATAAGAATGAAACGGCTCAAATGCTAACTATTTGCTATCTTTCCTTTTCAAGGTCATAAAAAGTTTCAACTTGTACTCCTTGTTTGAAGCACCAATTGGATGTGTAGAAATAATTGGTTTCACGTTTGTGGTTTGTGATAGCCATTTTTCTGACCAACATGTAGCAAATTTTATCTACTTTCTCAAAACATTGGTAGACTTTTAATTAAGAAACATTGTGGGTTGAGGAAAAATAACATTGACCACTGTCTGAAAATAGTGCTTACACAGCCATATAATGAAATACACACACACCTGCAAAAGTAAATGTTTTTTTTCCTCATAAATTTCTGTGTGTATTTGAAAGTCTGGTTAACTCCCTGTCTGCATCAGTTTAAGTACGTGTGTATATGTAGATATATATATATATCTCTCATAAATATATATATATATATATATATATATATATATATATATATATATATATATATATATATATATATATATATAATGTGTATATGTATATTGTAGTATATGTATATTGTAGTATATATATATAGTAATATATATATATATATATATATATATATATATAGTTTTATATATTACAATATGTCTGTAAAACCAAACTTTACATGTCTGTGTGTGTATATTAAAACTTTTAAGGGCTTATATGTAAAGAGGGATTTTTATATTGGTGTGATTTATTTAAAGGTTAACATAATAGAGGCTTAAACTTTTATGGCCTATTGCATTGACCTGTCTGGTAAATGTGATTTACCATCAAAAAAGGTTTCTTTTTAATTTAGAAGGGCTGTAGTGTTAAAATCAATAATATATATATAATGCAGGAGTACACACAACATATTGATGCCAGTAAGTAGGCCTTGTATGAAACCTATTTAAATGGTGATAAACATGAGTGAATTAAGTAATAAATATTTGTTTTAGCCCAATACTGTTATAGGCTCACAGTTAGTATAGTTCACAAACATTAGGCCTGTATTATTAAAATACTGTGTTTTCACAAGGAAGCATGAAGTGTATGTTTTTTGTAAATACATCTATACCCGTTTAGATAGTGTGTGTGTATGTATGTATATATAGTACTGTGTGTGTGTGTGTGTGTGTGTGTGTGTGTGTGTGTGTGTGTGTGTGTGTGTGTGTGTGTGTGTGTGTGTGTGTGTGTGTGTGTGTACATATATCCATACATACTACATATATATTAGTATACATTCAGAGATGTTCTTGAAACAAGAACACATAAATGATTAAAGGACAACATTACAATGGCCAAGCAAGGCGAAGGTAAGTAATATTTAACACATAATCCTGCTGTACACGGACAAGAAAGATGTTTGCAGTTAAATAGATGTGTGTTTTTAATTGCATGTGAATAATATGCACATGCAATGATTACATCAAGTAACACACCCAAATACAATGTTTTGCAGGTAAGTCAATGGCAGATTCTCTAAACATAGCAACTGGCTCCTGGTGGACCATTACTGAACAGACGATTAATACATCAATATTAATAACACTATTCATTAATTAGGACTGTTAACATTTCCAAAACTTCACGTGTACAAGAACATACTTGAAAGTTTGGAAACAACACAGTCTTCAGCATACATACAATATTAATTAGATAATCTGAAGTCAACAAAACAAGGCCAAAGACATATTTAGTGAATTATAACATTTATTTATTTTTTTCCTTTTGAGAGCGAGTAACAGGCCTGCTTGTTGTCTCTTGGATTTTCCTTTTTCGTTTTGCAACAACTTTAGCCACAACAGAGCCACTTTGAGTGGCCTCTGGCACTTCACGGGCAGGGCTTGTGGCCAGTGACTCACCGACAGGGCTTTTGGGCAGTGACTGTTCACCGACAGGGCTTGTGGGCAGTGACTCACCAACAGGGCTTGTGGCCAGTGACTCACCGACAGGGCTTTTGGGCAGTGACTGTTCACCGACAGGGCTTGTGGGCAGTGACTCACCAACAGGGCTTGTGGCCAGTGACTCACCGACAGGGCTTTTGGGCAGTGACTGTTCACCGACAGGGCTTGTGGGTAGTGACACATGTGAGCAAGTTGGTACACCGTGCACAACACATGGTTGGTCCGTTTCATCTTTCCTGGTCAGTAGTAACTGCTTGTGCTGTTTTGTTTTTGTCGCCTCCTTTGTAGGTGTCAGCTCCTGATTTTCTACAGATGGCAGCGGTAGGATGTCGTCAGGAACCTGCACAGAAATGTCTGCTACTTGACCGGTAACATTCGGACCTGGGGAATGAAGATCAGATGCATGTGGTGAAAAATTACCAGCATGTAAAGATCCTGCCTGTGAGGTGTTGAAGTTGAAATGTGGTACAGTAGTCATTCTCAAGTAATTTGCTTGGGTTTGCTGAACAACTAATGCTTCGAATGAGGTGTTGATTTTTTGCAACTGTTTAGGCACTTCAATGAAGACTCTGTGGAGATGTGCCAATTGTGATATCGTTTCTTCCTGGAGTGAAATCATCCTTTCCAGCACTGTCATCAGATCAGAATGGCGACGATTTTCTGCTTCCACAATTTTTCCCTCAGAAGCTACTATTGCATCGTATGTGTTAGTTGATGGACGATTTGGCGGTATAACTGTTTCAATTGGAACCTCTTCATGCTCACTTGATTGTATTTCTGTGTCTATGGCGGCATCATCATCATCTTCATCATTATGTTCTAAAAATAAATGTACACATTATTAAATGGCATGTTAATCTCTGCTGTTTTACTATATCATTATACTGTGTCATAAGTAACACCTAACATGTTTCCATACGTTTCATAACCTCACATTAAAATCTACCTTGACTTACGAATAATGTTTGGACTCAGTATGAAATATGAATGAATGAACACTTGCTCTAAACTCACAACTCCTACATGATTGTTAACATCACTAACACAATACATGTTGCCTTACACTTCATTTTCACTGACACTAAGTAATCCTATTTAAAGAACATGTGCAAAACAAATAATGAACATGACAACATAACATATAGAAGTGCACATATTATATGGCCACCAACTCATACACTCAACTTCTAGGTGTGTTGAGCTGCATGACCCAGGTGAAGACACTTGTTCCGTCTCAGGTGACACATGTCCTCCAGGGGCAACTATATATAACAATAACATTAGTTGTACATTTACATGTGTAAATATTGAACAAACAGTTATTGTATGTTCTGTATTTATAAGTACCTAACAGCATCAGTTCCTTAACCGAAAATGTGTGTGTGAAAGTTAACATAAATAGTTGTAATAACAATGTACATGCCTGTGTACTTAGAACTTTTGAGTTCCCTAACATACAACATACTATGTTTCTGCAGTAATGCGTGAGGATAAATTGATTACATTTGTACATAAAAATCATATGTTGTGTAGTCATATCAGTATCATAATGTACATAAGTATCATGAGATGAACATTCACAATGGTTATCATGAAGGTGTTCATATTGCAAAAAGTTTTGTTTTTGGTACAGGATATGTGTGGTACATTAATAGAAGATGTGGCACACCTGAATGTGGCTGTCACTCAACAAGACAACACATGCAGTGTGTGATAATGTGTCGTTGATAGTAGTTCAACTATACATATGAGTGAACTAATGTGTGACGTACGGTTTGATAATTAATGACTTGTTGGGGCATTTAGTAGCTAGAGTTAAGCTTTCAAATGAGTGTGATTAACTTCAGTTGTGCTAGTCAGGTTGTAAGAACGGTATTCCCTTCCCCAAAAACCCTAATCAGCCAGACCTTTCAATTACTTCAAACAGGTGAAAATGGTGTGAACTAAGTTGACCCTAAGATGACCCTGTAATTTGTGTGTGTGCTGAGCCCCACCCCCTCTGTTGACGTGTATGCTGTGATGACATATTCATTGCAGCTGCTTTAACACAATGGTAGAGGAGCTAAATAGTCGTCTGCAGTGTTTAAGTTATGAACACAATGACATAACATATGCTACGTGTGCCTCATTATGCTGTCTGTATATGACATAAAGCAAAAATGGACCTTTTCATAAACAACTATAGATGTGTTAGTGCAAGTGATGTTTGTAGGCCGTTGCATGCAATATATTTGATGCATGCTTAAAATAGGCAGTAATGTCGTGTTTGTAGGAGTAAAATAAATAAAATACACAATAATATTATACATATTTATGTTCTGTACCTGTAGCTAGTAATAATTTCTCATTAGCATGTGTTACACATGTGTACTACCCTGTTGTTCCCCATCTTCGCCCACCATCAATTGCTTCCACTGCAGCAATGCATTTTGGGAATTCACATGTAAATGACCACGCAATGGCACGTGCTATAGTAGTTACTGCTTTTAGTAGGACTACAACATATATGTCTATTTTGAGATATATATATATACACAATCAGACATATACATATATAGATGCAGGTATGCTTATATTGTGAAGACAGTATAAAAAGCAGCGGAAATATGTAAAATAACTGTAAGCAACGACACGCCTAGTACAGTAATATTTCTCACCTGGTGGAAATTGTGAGGGATAAATTCCAATATCACGGTCACCGGCCAAGCCCTCCACGACGACGGGAAGTAATTTTCCCCGAAGCAGCTCCTCCAATGGAGTTAATATCAGACGTTGTGGTGTCGGCCCACCTCCAGTGCCAGTAGCATGCACGCGATTGTCTTGTATTTTCTGTTTTAATTTTGACCGAATATCGTCAAATCTCTTGCGACAATTCCGCTTGTCCCTGACACGATTCCCACACGCATTGACACCAATTATTATTGTGTCCCACATTTCTTTTTTGCTTGATGAACTTGTCCGCCCTTGAAAAACATACAAAATATATGAGGTTAATTAATAATAATACAAGCACCAGTTTCCTACACTGCTAGCTGTTCCAAGAGAAAGCAAACATGCTGTTTTAGGTGTAATATGTGAAGCACAATAGCATTCACTACTAAACCTATACATGTAAGCAAGGTTGCATTAATATTGTATGCAGTTATCGCAAATTGTACGCCTGAGTTTTGTTGTCCTTGTAACGCATGATAAAAAGCTGTGTTTCCACACTAATTAACATTGAAAGATATTCTGTACCCATATTTGCATATGAACAAAACTCAGATGACCTAGGATCACATGTATTTGAAGAATAAATGGAAAGGTACACTTACCTACTAAATGTCCATAGAGACTGTCATAGTGCTCCAGAATCCCAGTGACAAGAGCTCTATTTTCCTGGTCATTGAAGCGAGGATTACGTGGCTTCTCCACACGTTTCTTCCGAGCAGGTTTAGGCTCAGAGCTTGGCTGGTGCTGACTGGACTCTCCTTCTTCCAATGGAAGAGACTCCAAAAGCTGGCCACCAGCAAGCACGCCACCACCAGACACCCCATCAGCAACTGAGCCACCAGCAGCACTCCCACTCCCAGCAACAGCACTCCCAGCAACAGCACTCCCACTCCCACCAACAGCACTCGCACTCCTAGCAACAGCACTCCCACTCCCAGCAACAGCACTCCCACTCCCAACAGCACTCGCACTCCCACCAACAGCACTCGCACTCCTAGCAACATCACTCCCCTGAACAGTACGTTCACTCCGACGCGTACTCGCACGAGTAGCACTACCACTCCCACCAGCATCACTCTTCCCACGCTTTGCGGGCATACTTACAGCACTCACAAAAAACAGAAAACAAATGTACAGCCAATCACACGAAACACTTCCACATATAAAACAAGACAAAGATGTAAACAAAACAACAAAGGACAAAGCTCTCACAATACACAACAAGTCTCTCAGTCAATATGCAAATATTAAATCGCCCAGCTCTGTGCGTCTCTCTCTCTCTCACTCCCAACAACACAGAGAATGATTAACAGTACACGTTGCCTTTAAATATAGCGCGCTATCCAATACATGCTTGCTTCGCCTGATTCAGCAAGATTTGTGATTGGGCAACCTAACAGCACCCCACCACGCACGCCGATACACCTGTGTGTGATCGGCAAATCATCGTGAGAGTGGGCGGATTTGTTTTCGGCTTGATTTTGAATGCATTCGGCACTTACTGCATACGGAGAGGGAAAATCGCCAATAACATGACTAATCGGTAAGCTTGCCGATTTCACATATTCGTCGCTTACTGCATGAGGCCCATAGACTCCGGTCTTAGGAAAAAGTCATTATTTATTCCCAATAGTTCCAAGGGTCCCTTTATATCCACCTTGGAGAGGTTGGTTGACAGGGATCTTAGGATCTTGGCTGAAGGTTTTTCCTTCTCATCACCCATATATGACAATCTTAGCAAACAAGAGAGGATTGACCTTGACATTCTAAGACATGATGATACAATCGTCATAAAAAAGGCGGACAAGGGGGGCGCCATGGTGGTCCAATCGTCCCTTAAATATAAGGAAGAGGCCTTAAGATTATTAAGTGACAATAATTTCTATCTAAGATTGAAGACAAACCCTACTATGATCTATATCAGAGAATTACAAAATCTGTTGGAATTGGGGGATATACTTTACAGTATGTTCTGAGTGTAAGGGAAAGACAGTTCTTGAATTGTGAGCACCCTGTCGTGCCGGTGTTTCACCATCTCCCAAAGATCCATAAATCTCTGGAGAACCCCCCTGGGCGATCCATCGTCTCCAGTATTGGATCTTTGGGGGATGGTGTCTCCCGGTACGTTGACAGGTTCCTTCAACCAATAGTACAGACCCTACCTTCCTACATTCAGGATACTACAGCACTATTAATTGCACTAAGGGACATTACCTGGAGAGATGGATAAAGATTTGTCACCATGGATGTCACGTCTTTATACACTATCATTGAACACCAGCATGGCTTAAAGGCTATTTATCACTATTTTGAATCTTCTTCACTTTCTATTGCACAGATTTCATTTATCACCGACTCTATTTTGTTTTTACTTACTCACAACTATTTTCTATTCGATTCACAATTCTATCTTCAAAAATGGGGCACGGCTATGGGGACTTCTTTTGCTCCTTCATATGCCAATTTATTTATGGGTCTATGGGAATCTGTCCACATTTTTGGTAACACTAACATCTTTCGTTCTAATATTATTTTCTATAAAAGGTACATTGATGACCTGATTTTTATTTGGCACGGTGAGTTGGATAGTCTTCACACTTTTATTCATAATCTTAACACTAATGACATTAATCTTAAGTTTACGTTTCATACAGATACACATTCGATCAATTTTCTTGACGTGACACTCCATGGTGATCCTGATATGATTATACAAACTGATATTTTCACTAAACCCCATTCCATCCATATGGATTAAACATTGACTGGGAACTTCAACATTTCCTTCGGGATTGATCCACATGTTTATTCATTCATTGCCTTCTCTGTGTTCTTCTTCCCTTGCCCCCTTTCCCCCCTTTCCCTTCTCCCCCACTCCTCCCCCTTCCCTTCTCCCCCCCTCTCCCATTCCCCCCTCTCCCCCCCTTCATGTGGTTTAATTTATTTATTTCATATGGCAAGACTTTATATACATTTTTCTATTTCTGGTTCACTGCTGTGTTTGCTATTCACTATACAGCATATTGATTTATGGATTATTTGCATATGATACCCTTAATGTTTCAGAGCATATTAGTGGTACTTTCTGGCTTTGCCAATTTATTTTAACTATTACCAGATTCATGTTTCTGTTATGTGTATGTTTATTTGAAATAGTACATATCTATTGAGTACGTTATATATGAACCTGGTTATTTTATCCTCTTTCTTTTTCACTATTCCTGGGATGATTGGAATGATTGGGAGGATGTGAGTCGCCTTAGGCTGCAGCATATCTCTGTTCCCTTGTAATGCAGGCTTTCCTGATGTTAAAGGGTCATCCTTAATTCCTTCTGCAGTTTCCACTATAATCAGAGAGCCTCCCTTCTTCGTTGTCTTTGCTTTGAGAAATTCTAATACTATTAAGTGGGAGCCATAGCTTCAGACATGGGAAACCCAAACTTCCCAAGAAAACCAGTAAAGAGGAAATGTGTCTTTAAAACAGAAGCATTGGAATAACAGAATATTAGGCACAACAGGGAGACAAAAGATAGGAAAGATGACCTTTAAAATTGAGACCTTAGCATCAGTCACAGAAATATCATAAATTGCAGTGGAAACCATAGACAGAGAAACTTGCAGTCACATCTGAAACTTTAGAATCTGGTATAGGAATATCACAGATTGCGGGAAACTAATGAAAGAGGAACTTGCAATTATATCTGAGAACTTAGAACCAAGTATAGGAAGATCACAGATTATAGAGAAATTATGGCATATAGCAACAAAACAATGGGAGTACTCTTGTTTTTAAATGGGAACCCTGTGAAACAGCAGTGGTCCAACCAGGGTAAGCAGAGAAATCAAGGCAACAAGTCTGTTTTTAGAGTCTGAAGTGGTGACAACAGCTCCTGCAGGGAAATGCAAGCTGATTTTTGAAAAAGGGAATATGAGGATCAGTAGGGATTAAATCAGGCACTACAAAAACCTCAAAGAAAAGTGCAGTGGTCTCTGCAGCAACAGTTCCAGCCTGAGCAGAAAAGTCTTAGACGCAATATGTCTTCCCTATCTTTACAGAGGGTACAGTGGATAATTTTCTTTTGGAAACTGAAAAAGCCTCTTCAACTGAAAATCCGACAAAAAGAAAAAAAAAAGGGAACTCTTCTCAGGGACAAAGTGCACAATAATCCTACAGAACATTTGCAGCAAAAAAAAAAACGTCAGGGTCCCGAATAGGTCTTCAAATCACTAACAAAAGTACTCATCTTCCCCCATTGCAAGCGGGAGGGGTCTGCTGAAGCAGGCAGGTAATGGATCTGTTCCTGTGAGGTCCAGAAGTGCCCTTTGTTTTCTGTCATGGGGCAGAATCCATGAGCAGGTAGGACCTCAGTGGCCGGAACAGATAGCAGATGGCAGACAGTTTGGTCGGGGGTCGCAGACAGAGGTTGGAGGCAGGCAGCAGATAGCGTGGTTGGGGTCACAGACAGAGGTTGGTGGCAGGTGGCATGGTCGGGATCACTGACCTCTGCGGCAGATACAGGTCTGGAACAAGACTGGGTCTAGGAAACAGGACTGGGACTTGCTAGCAGGAAACAGACAGGGGCAAGCTAGTTCGATAGCAAGGGCCTTTAGTAATGTTACCAGAACTACAAGGAAGAGGTCAGGTCAGATCAGGTCATGGCAGAAACAGACAGAGTCAGGATCACAAAACAAAGGCCATGAGATACAAGAAACAGGAAACTATAAAGACAGACAGAGAAGGAGGATAGGAGCACCAAGTGGAGACAGAGAGAAAAAACCAGAGCAGGCAGAAACAGCAGCACACCCGGTGGACAGACAAAGGAACTGGAGAGTGGGAGATTTAGGAAACTGTCAGGGCTATTCCTGACACATTTATTCCGATCATGTGTTATTTGTTATTTATAGGATTGTTACGGGTATTACTACTGTGAAGCGCTATGTACATTAATGGCGCTATACAGATAAAGATATATATATATACACACACATCTACTATGTAAGTATGTAATATCTATTACAGATTTTGTGTGTTCCTCACATCTCTATCTAAAAATGTACTCCACGGTTATCCATTTCTAAATGTGTACTAATCTATGGATGGTTTATTCCCCACTTTCTTATTTGTAAATTGTCAATCAACCAACCAACCAGGGTTGTTCTTTTTTGGTTACCTTTCAATTTCTGTCCCTGTCGTTATCATAGTCATCTTTATCTCTGTTGCTTTTGAATGTTTTCCTCTACAAAATCTCACTCTCAAAAGATTCCACACAAGCATTAGTGATTTTGTCAAAATGAACACATTTTTCATGATCAGTAAATGGTTTCCAGGTCTACTGAATGGAAATTCTCACTTTCCAGAGTCTTAATTTCTTCCTCTCTAAATGTTATCAATAATCTCATTAAAGAGAATGTGCCATTTTCTATAACACCATTCCATTCTTTTGAAAATTCTTCATTAGCTGGAAAGGTAGAATTTGTTTAAATTCTTAGTCGACCCGGGACCCAATTATTATTTAAATACTGTTGGATATCATGTCCCCCAGTGCTTCATTTCGTCTTTAAGCATCCTTTCCAATTTAAAGAAATATTTTTTATATTGAAATGAACGGTCTGTTTCAGAGGGCAACTTATCATTCAAATTTGTAACATTCTCATTTCTGCTATTCAAACATTCAGCACTAGATTTCATCATTTTGACAAAATAAAATAGTCTCTCATTCTCTTACCATGCACCTCATGACTGGAACAACCTATTAGAGATGCTGAAAACCGTCTCCAGTATAAGAAATTTCAAGAATAAATCTGTCCCTCATTTTAATATCTTGTCTTTGATGTAACATTCGCTCATAGTCATTATCTCTAACTCTCCATGACATGTCTGTAAATTGAATGTATAACCTCTATTCATTTAATGTAACTACAGTATATTGTCACCATAACTCTGTGCCCAGGACATACTTGAAAATGAGCGTTAACACTCAATGTATTATTTCCTGGCAAAACATTTTATAAATAAATAATATATGATATTATAGAGAGGACTATAAGAAAAAAAGGAAAGTTATCAGTGCAAACTATTCTATAGACAAGTGAGAAATATTGCAAATTAATTGTGTGTATCTAATTGATCTAGAATATGTAACCTAGAACCAAGTGCACTAAGTGATTAAAGTGCTCTAATGGAATGAGAATCACTCACTGACAAAAATATAAAAGTGGTCACTATCCTGGAACTAGGGTCACGTTTGAAGTATGAATAGCTCGAGTTAGCTTTAACTCATGTCTTCCCTCTTCCAAAGCATCACAAGTCCTTAATGTCTTTCTTAACTTTATTGCAGAAGTAGAAAACAACGGGTACTTGTAGGTGTAGTGTGAGTAGAGAGTGCTTCTCTGTCAGAAATGCTTGCGTGAGGTTAGACTACGGTAAGACAGAAAGGCCTTGCCAGGGGTGGATGCAGACAGGTCTGTACTCACTGTGATCTTAGGTGGAAAAAGGAAGTGAAGGGGAATGTGGGTAAAGGGAATAGTCTTGGGACAGGCTATCTGGAAACAAACAAGAAGGGAGGGCAGAAAAGCCCATTCTGAGAAGAATATCAAAGGTTGCTGTAGCAACTCACTGGCTACCTGCTCACAGGCAGAAAAGGCAACATATTGATACATCACACAGGCACGGTGTGTGTGTGTGGAACAAATGCATGCAGCTGAACTTAAGGAGCTGACAAGCAGAAGGGGGGTCAGGCATAAATATTATTCTTGTTCCATGATACTCCCTGTATGGTATCTGGAGATACCACTATATAACTGGAATATGTGGAACATATGTGCAATGCATAACAAAGATAACATCACATTCTCAAACAATGCAAGAGTCCATGTCCACATAGCGATGTGACACCGGCCGGTATCACTGGTTTCAAAGTCCCTTGGCCAAGATTCTTTGGCAAAGGATGCACAGCTCCAGGTTAGCTGGTTGCACTAAAATGTCTTTGTTAAAAGTCTCTGGCACTGTTTTCTTTTAGCTTTGTGAGAGAACAGTCCTTTTGTCTCTGTAGTTTTACCTACAGAGTGCATCCCCTTGTAGGTATGCCAGTAGTGGTAGCCTGTCACTCTATCACCTGGCGTTTGGCAGAAGGAGATGGCTTTTGGCTCCTTGCGGAAGCGGATCAACACTCCTGGAAGACTGGTTGTCGAGTCTAGTCCAGTAAAGAGGGCGTCGTTCAGGGAGACTCCCTGGAGCTGAGCGCTGGGGCTGAACACTACCCGGATTTGATCGGGTTCCTGAGGGTGGTAGACCCCAGATGATTGGAGGTACCAGCATTCTTCACTTTCCTTCATTAGAGGTGCTGGCTTTGCGTGGCCGGTAAGGAATATCTTCTGGATGAAGGCCACAAAGTTGTTTTTGGTCTCCGGTTTCCTTTGTAGGTCGCAGCGGTGAGAAGTGAACCTAGAGATGGCATGTTATCCATTGTTGGGGAGGCGCCTTCTTGGTGAACGGAATGGTAGCGGGTTCACCCAACTGCCTGGTCCATCTTTGACGAGCTCCTTGACTGTTAACTTCAGGAATCCTATATCTTCCATTGATGGTTTTTGCTTGTCGTCGTCCCTTGTGGTCTGGAACGCTGTGCACCCTAAGTCATCGGTGCATTTCTCTTGCACGAGAACGTCTCCATGTATTTTGGTGATACGCCTTTGTGTCTCTTTGTTGACTGCCCTCAGGAGGTTGTTTTCTCCCTGGACATGACGAAGAACAGTCTATTTTGTCCTTGTAAATCCTTTTGTGAAATGTCTCTGCAACTGTCTCCTTTTACGTGTGTGAAAGAAAAGTCTTTTTGCCCCTGTATCTTCACCTGCAGGATGCAATCCTTTGTGACTATTCCAGCCGTGGCAGCTGGCTGCTTTGTTGCTTATTATTCTGTGGAGAGGAATGGCTGTATGTCTCAGCTGTGTCATTGCTCTCAGGACTGTCTGATTGTTTCTTTTCTTTTGGGAGATCCTTTTGTCGGTCACCTTCAGGAGGTTACTTTCTTCCTTCGGTGGAGTCGACTCGTCATCCTTGGTTGTCTGGACCACTAAGCATCCTAGGCCATTGTCACATCCCCCTGATGTGAAGATATTTTTGTTGATCTCAGGGGTATAACCTTGTCTCTTCTCCTCACTTGGCCCTCCTGTCACTTGGAGATGGCTAAGACATGGTTCAGAGAGGGATGTGTGTCCGCATTCTGTTATCACCGTTCTGCAGGCGCCAACATAGTCTGGTCCGTGCCCTCTGTTAGTGCACATGTTGCCCACTATCACCCATCCTAGGTCAAGCCTTTGGGCGAATGGAGCGTTGTGGGGTCCGTTGCGCTGTTTACGGACTTTGTGCACCCTCAGGATGTCCCTACCAAGCAGCAGCAAGATCTTGGTGCCTTGTTCTACCGGCGGGATGTAGTTGGCTATTCCTCTGAGGTGTAGGTGATGGCGTGCCAAGTCTGGTGTAGGAATATCGTCCCTGTTTGCAGCCATGTTGTTGCACTCGATGAGTGTGGGGAGAGCTATCTTCACTCTATTGTCCACTGAATGTATAATGTAGCCACTTGCTCTTCTCCCTGTGGTCTCAATTGACCCTGCACAGGTTCTGAGGGTGTAGGGTGAGGCATTGTCTTGTGCGTTGAATAAGTTGAAGAATTCCGTCTTCGCCAATGATCTGTTACTTTGATCGTCGAGGATTGCATACATCCAGATAGCCTTCTCAGGTTGTCCCTGGGGGTGCACTGCGACAAGGCATATTTTGGAGCAGGATATTTTGTCACTTCCTTTTCCGCAAACCTCGGTGCACTGAGACGTGACAGATGTTGGCTCTCCTTCTCCTTCCTCCCCGCCATGCTCCGCTATGGAGGATGGGTTGTTGAGTTGCTGGAGTGTAAGCGCCTCTGGATGTAGAGATGTTACGTGCTTGTCACTTTTGCACACTACACATTTGATGTCTTCTTTACAGTCTTTGGCTAGGTGAGTCGTGGAGTCGCAGCACCTGAAGCAGACTCCGAGTTCTCCGAGTAACTTCATGCGTTCCTCTGCTTCATCCTGAACCAAAAGTATCTGGCAAGTGGGTGTGGCTTCTTGTGTATGGGACATACCCTGTTTGGGTCCCTTGGTTTGTCGTCTCCGGCGACCGACTGATTGGGAGTAGCTTGGGTCATGGGAGACACGTCTGTCCTGTGGACCGAGATGGGTGTTTGAGTGTTACCGTATCTCGCCACTGGTCTCTCATTCCTCAGGCTGCTTCCACTGTGTGTGGTTTGCGCACCCAAGATGAAACTGGGATCATTCCTTGTCTTTGCTGCTTCGCGGATGAAGGTCAAGAAGAATGAGAAGGGAGGGATGGCGACTTGCTTCTCCCTTTTGTATTTGGAGACTTGTGAAATCTATCTTTCTTGGAGGTTGTAGGGTAGCTTCTCCAAGATGGGTTTCACTCCACGAGCTGAGTCTAGGACGTTGAGACCTGTTATGGAATGGTCTTTTCTTGCGAACTCCAGCTCCTGCAGCAGGTCCCTGAGCTCTCGTAACTTCGAGTAGTCTTTAGTTGTGATCCTGGGAAAGCTGTCGACTCTTTTGAAGAGCGAATCTTCGACTGCTTCGGGGCTACTGTAGCACTCTTCTAGCCTTTCCCATACTAGGTCAAGACCTACTTGGGGGTGGTTCGCGTTTGCCATCCGAAGTCTCTTCGCGTGCTCCCTGGATTCAATTCCCAGCCACTTGGATAGCAGGTTGAGCTCTTCCCTTGCTGAGAAGCCAAGGCTCTTGATTGCGTCCTTGAACGTGAACTTCCACATTCTGTAGTTCTCAGGATGGTCGTCAAAGTTGGTAAGTCCTGTTTGCACAATGTCACACCGGATCATGTACTTGGCCATGTCTGTCAGACCTGAGGCATCGCATGTTCGTCGCGTTCTGAGGTAGTTGCTCGGAGGGTCCATGCGGTCGCCCCTTCCTTGGCGTGGACGCGGGATGACTTCTGGTCCGTGTGAGGGGCTGTGTTTTCCCGTGTGGGTGTACCTGGATTGTGAGCCTTTTGTAGTGCATCAGTGTGCGCGCTGGCGTGCGGATCACTGTTGCGGCTGTGGCTGTCCCAGGTAGCGTGTACCCTTAAAGGAACAGCGTCTTCACCACGTGGACCTAGCAAGACTTCGGTGTCTGTAGTATCACTCCCGTTGTGTTGAGATGGCGTGCTGGTGTTTACACCGAAGAGGCTCCTTACGTAGTCTTCAGTGCGTTGGGCTGGATCCTCTGAGGCTATCCATCTGTACGGTTTCTCCCCGCCATCCTGTTACATGGCTGCTTCTAAGACTTGGGCTTGGGCTATGGCGGCAGCAGCTTCCCTTTCTTGATTTAGGGCCTCTAGGTTAACGTCCACCTCTGTCTTTTTCCGTGCAGCGGTGGCAGTGGCTGCAGCGGCGGTGTCGGCAGCGGTGGCAGTGGCTGCAGCGGCGGTGGCAGCGGCTGTCTGCTCCTCCTCTTCTATGCTGGTCCTTGTTTCATTGCTGCCTCTTTCTGAGCGTATGCGGCCCTGGCACATGCGGCCTCTGCGGTGGCTCGCACCTTGGTGGCGTTTGCGCTTGCGCTAGACACGTGAGATTGCGCTGATCTTGCTGACCTTGACGAGTGTCTGGATGTACTGGAGTGCTGCGATGCGGTCTCCAGGAGAAGCTCTTTTCTCTCGCTTTGGCCGTCCGTGATGGCGGTTCGCACGCGGCTGTCACGTGTCAAGTCAATATTATGCTGTAAATCCCTTTCTTGCAGGCTTTCACCGGTGTTAGCCCTGGCCAAGTAAGTGACGTATGCCTCTGACAGCTCTTGGTAGCATGAGTTATTGTCTGCTCGAGCTGTTGTACAGAATTGCCAGTGCCGGCGACATTGCGAATTCAAAGTGTGGTAGTTTTCCAGGCCTTCGCTAATTTAGCGTGGTGCGCTTCAATGTCAGTTTCATACTTTTCGTGCGCCTTTTGTGTCAGTGTGACTGTCCGTTTAGGCCTTGTGTCTACCTGCGCCTGTTGCATTTGCGCAGCGGTCTCTGTGTCTGAGTGGTCACTCTCCTGCGTGGTGTTTGGTGAGGATCTGAGTTCTGCCATGCTGTAGGTGTGTGTAGGCCTTTAGCCAGTGCGTGTGGTCTGTTTACCTGCGTCAGCGATGGATGTCTCAGATAGTGCCGGTAGGTGTCCTGCAGCGGTAAGCGTAGGGGTAGCTGTACTTACAGGTGTCCGGTGGCTCTGACCCATGTCTGGGTAGTGTCCGGTGTCATGGCCCTTGGTGGCGCTAGCTGTGGGAACGTGCGGAGGGTAAGGTTAGATGGTAATTCCTCACTGTCAGGCTGTGCAGAGGGTGGACTCAAAGACAGAAAAGAGCAATCAAAGTTCTGTGTATAGTGCAGTCTGACTGCAGTGCTGCTGTCTTTTGTGTGAGCTGCAGGCTGTGTGCAGTGTAAGCTGCTTGCTTGTACTGCTGCAGGCTTCTGTCTAAAGGCTGTAAGCAGTGGCTTCTATGCTGAATTCAAGGTATATAGAATCCGTTTTTACTGTGCTGTGCTGCTTAAACTGCTGCTTGTTTTGCATAAAGCTGTAGCTGTTTGCTGTATAATGCTGCACTTTTCTAGCATGAAGGCTACGAGTGACAGCTTCTGTGTAGACCTCCAGCACACGGTCTCTGTCTTACTATCCTGGAACTAGGGTCACGTTTGAAGTATGAATAGTTCCAGTTAGCTTTAACTCATGTCTTCCCTCTTCCAAAGCATCACAAGTCCTTAATGTCTTTCTTAACTTTATTGCAGAAGTAGAAAACCACGGGTACTTGTAGGTGTAGTGTGAGTAGAGAGTGCTTCTCTGTCAGAAATGCTTGCGTGAGGTTTGACTACGGACAGACAGAAAGGCCTTGCCAGGGGTGGATGCAGACAGGTCTGTACTCATTGTGATCTTAGATGGAAAAAGGAAGTGAGGAGGAATATGGGTAAAGGGAATAGTCTTGGGACTGACTATCTGGAAACAAACAAGAAGAGGGGAGGGCAGAACCGCCCATTCTGAGAAGAATCTCAGGAGGTTGCTGTAGCAACTCACTGGCTACCTGCTCACAGGCAGAAAGGGCAAAATATTGATACATCACACAGGCACGGTGTGTGTGTAGAACAAATGCATGCAGCTGAACTTAAGGAGCTGACAAGCAGAAGGGGGGTCAGGCAGAAATGTGATTCTTGTTCCATGATAGTCACAATGGAAAAGTAGCAACTTGACTGAAATACTAATATATGGTGTATAATAAACAATTTAAATGATAGTTGTTATATATATATATATATATATATATATATATATATCTAAGTGCGCATATAAAGACAATAAAATGTAACGATAAATGCTGCCCCAGATGAAGTCCTACAAATAGGACGAAACGCGAAGGGTAAAGGCTTAAGATTATATCTACAAAGCTCCCCCTATCTTCAGAATTGCCACCCTGATTTACAGTCATACATAGTTCATATTTTGGACATTTTCTCCTGCAACTCCGGCACGGATACAAGTCCAGTGACGTCACGCTCGCTTCTCGCAAGACTGGAGGAGCAAGTCAGGAGTACTGGAAGTCAGCTGCAGACGGATCGGTTACAAAATCTCGGCGTCCCACATGGAGAGGAAAAGACCACCATACAGACCAGCAGGAAGGAGAGGAACTTATGTGTCCTACATGCCTTAACTTTTGGCTACTTTGTAAGTAGCTGTCTACTTTTGCGCTTATCTTAAATACAGAACGTACTTCACCATATTTTGTTTCTCTTTATTCTTTTCAGAGTATTCATCCCAGAGACATCAGACACTGTTTACATCCATAATATGCTCTCTTCTTATAACATATAACAATTTTTTGCGCCTGTGTTTTTTTAAATATTTACAGTACATATATACATACATACATATATACACAAACACACACATTCTGCCTTTCTCCTGCCTGACACCGGAACCGGATACCACTATTCTGCTGATTCAGGATTTAGATCCCAGGTACGAGTATGTATACTCTCCACCTCTGCCTAGCAGGTCTGTCACCTTGGCAATACAAAGTAACAAACGCAAATGTGACAGTAACATTCTAGTGGTCACTGACCACTTCATCAGGTATGCCCAGGCATTCCCAATGAAGGACCAGCGAGCCATTACAGTCGCCAAGGTGCTGTGGGACAAGTACTTTTTTCATTATGGATTAACAGCTAGAATGCATTCTGACCAGTGATGAGATTTTGAAAGCTGCCTTATTAAGGCTACGCCTTTGTGGGATAAAGAAATCCCAAACCACCCGCAGGGAGACCCCCCAACCAGAGAGGTTTAACAGGACACTGTGACAGTATTGTATTGTATTGTATGTCTTTATTTATATAGCGCCATTAATGTACATAGCGCTTCACAGCAGTAATACATGTGGTAATCCAATAAATAACAGATAATATAAATAACAGATCATGGGAATAAGTGCTTTAGACATTAAGGAAGAGGAGTCCCTGCTCCGAGGAGCTTACAGTCTAATTGGTAGGTAGGGAGAACGTACAGAGACAGTAGGAGGGAGTTCTGGTAAGTGCATCTGCAGGGGGCCAAGCTTTATGTGCCATGTGTTCAGAATAGCCACAGTCCTATTCATATGCTTCTTTAAGCAAGTGTGTCTTAAGGTGGGTCTTAAAGGTGGATAAAGAGGGTGCTAGTCGGGTACTGAGGGGAAGGGCATTCCAGAGGTGAGGGGCAGTCAATGAAAAAGGTTTAAAGCGGGAGAGGGCTTTAGATACAAAGGGGGTAGAAAGAAGACATCCTTGAGAAGAACGCAAGAGTCTGGATGGTGCATAACGAGAAATTAGGGCTGAGATGTAAGGAGGGGCAGAAGAGTGTAAAGCTTTAAAAGTGAGGAGAAGAATGGAGTGTGAGATGCGGGATTTGATCGGAAGCCAGGAGAGGGATTTCATGAGGGGAGATGCTGAGACAGAGCTAGGAAAGAGTAGAGTGATTCTGGCAGCAGCGTTAAGGATAGATTGTAGGGGAGACAGGTGAGAGGCAGGAAGGCCGGACAGCAGGAGGTTACAGTAATCAAGACGGGAGAGAATGAGGGCCTGAGTCAGAGTTTTAGCAGTCGAGCAACAGAGGAAAGGGCGTATCTTTGTTATATTGCAGAGGAAAAAGCGACAGGTTTTAGAAATGTTTTGAATGTGAGGGGCAAATGTGAGAGAGGAGTCGAGTGTGACCCCAAGGCAGCGTGCTTGGGCTACTGGGTGAATGATCGTAGTTCCAACAGTAATGTGGAAGGAGGTAGTAGGGCCAGGTTTGGGAGGAAGTATGAGGAGCTCTGTTTTAGTCATGTTGAGTTTAAGGCGGCGGAGGGCCATCCAGGATGATATAGCAGAGAGACATTCAGAAACTTTGGTTTGTACAGTAGGTGTAAGGTCGGGTGTTGAGAAATATATTTGTGTGTCGTCAGCATAGAGGTGATAATTAAACCCAAAAGATGTTATTAGGTCACCTAGAGAGAGTGTATACAGAGAAAAGAGAAGAGGTCCCAGGACAGAGCCCTGGGGTACCCCCACAGAGAGATCAATAGAGGAGGAGGAGGTATTAGCAGAAGAGACACTGAAAGTACGATGGGAGAGGTAGGATGAGATCCAGGATAGAGCTTTGTTCCGAATGCCAAGAGTATGGAGAATGTGAAGGAGAAGAGGGTGGTCCACGGTGTCAAATGCTGCAGAGAGGTCGAGTAATATGAGCAGAGTGTAATGACCTCTGTCTTTGGCAGCATGGAGGTCGTCAGTTATTTTAGTGAGGGCTGTTTCCGTGGAGTGAGCAGTACGGAAGCCAGATTGTAGAGGGTCTAGGAGAGAATAGGTGTTGAGAAAATGGAGCAAGCGAGCGAATACAAGACGTTCAAGGAGTTTAGAGGCAAAAAGCAGGAGGGAGACAGGCCGATAGTTAGAAAGACAGGTAGGGTCAAGCTTGCTGTTTTTGAGTAATGGTATGACTGTTGCATGTTTGAAGGAGGATGGAAAGGGTCCAGAGCAGAGGGAGGAGTTAAAAATGTGCGTGAGCGTAGGGATTATAGTAGGAGCAAGAGGTTTTAGGAGATGGGAGGGAATGGGGTCAAGAGGGCAAGTGGTAGAGGGAGAAGAGGCGATCAACAGCGACACATCCTCCTCTGAGACAGTGGAAAAAGAGTCAAGGAAGGCAGGAGGAGAGTTAGGAAGAGGTGTAGGATGGGAGGAAGAAACAGAGGGGATGTTCTGACGTATGGATTCCACCTTTTCCTTAAAATAGTCAGCAAAGTCCTGATCGGAGATGGAGGAAGGAGAGGCAGCGGAGGGTGGTTTGAGTAGAGTATCAAAGACAGAGAACAGTCGGCGTGGGTTAGACTTGTGCATGTTGATTAGTGAAGAAAAGTAGGCTTGTTTAGCTTGCGAGAGGGCAGAGTTGAAACAGGATAGCATAAATTTGTAGTGAAGGAAGTCTGCGAGCATATGAGATTTCCTCCAGAGGCGTTCAGAGGAACGAGTGGAGGAACGCAGCATGCGCGTGTGGGAATTTAACCAGGGTCTAGGGTTAAAAGGGCGAGTGCGGCAGAGAGAAAGCGGGGCATGTAGATCAAGAGAGGAGGACAAGGCAGAGTTGTAGTTCCTGACCAGTTTGTCAGGGTCTGTAGCAGATCTGAGAGAGGAGAGGGAGGAGTGTAACGTGGACTCAAAGTCAGGTAAGTGAATAGAGCGCAGGTTTCTGCAGAACCGGGGTGTAGATGGAGGTGGAGAAGTTGAGAAGCGAGATAGAGAGAATGAGATGAGGTGATGGTCAGAGAGAGGAAAAGGGGAAATGGAGAAATCAGAGAGAGAGAAATTTTTAGTGAAAACCAGGTCTAAGTAGTGGCCATCATTGTGGGTGCTGGCTGCAGTCCACTGTTGAAGGCCAAAAGAAGAGGTTAGAGAAAGAAAGCGGGAAGCCCAAGGGAGAGAGGGGTCATCAATGTGGCAATTGAAGTCCCCAAGGAGAAGAACAGGGGAGTCTGAGGAGAGAAAGAAAGAGAGCCAGGATTCAAAGTGAGAGAGAAAGGCAGAAGGGGGATGAGTAGATGTAGGTGGGCGATACATGACCGCCACATGAACAGGGAGAGGAGAGAAGATCTGGACAGTGTGAACCTCAAAGGAGGGAAAAGCAAGAGAGGGGGGAATAGGAATAGTTCGGTAACGGCAGAGAGAGGAGAGCAGGAGCCCCACACCTCCACCCCTGCCATCAAGGCGCGGAGTGTGGGAGAAGGAAAGGCCACCATAAGAGAGGGCAGCTTCCAGAGCAGAGTCAGACTGAGTGAGCCAGGTCTCAGTTATAGCAAAGAGAAGCAGGGAGTGAGAGAGAAAGAAGTCATGCACAGAGAGGAACTTGTTAGAGACAGTGAAGGGGTTAACCAGGCACATCAATAAAGGTTAAGCCCACTTGGTTAACCCTGACCCATGTGGTAGGGTCTTAGACTGTCAGCTCTGGGACCCAGATGTCAAAAATGTATTACGGGTCTGTATACTAATTTTGCGACATTAAAGATTTTTGCCTTTGCTGGGATCGGGAGATTTCTAGGCTGTAAGTTTCAGGGTGGGTTTTGTCGTAGAAAGTCTTTACAGAATGTATCTATGTATCGGGGTTCCAGAGTTAGGGGAAACCCCAAAAGTTGTATCCAGGAATTGAGTGATATTCTCGGATACAGCCAAGCACATTACTCCGCCAAACTCTGACCCAGATACATACCCAGATACTGAACCAAGTGTAGGGGTTCTCGGGCTGCTCCAGTTAAGTTGTAAAGCTGAGCATGATTGCAGTGTCTAAAAGTTATAAAAGTTATTTTTCTAATGTGTGCTAAGAATGAGGCCAGTTACTGTAGGCAAATTATACACTCACTCTATCCCTGACACCAGAATAGGAACTCACATCTTTTAGCACACAGAAAAAACCCCACCCTATATTTTATGAAATGATTACAGTTTAATGTGTATATTATATTGGTAACCTGTATATGGTGGGGTGGAGAGGGAAAGAAAATGGGGGGAGAAAGAGAGAGAAAATGGGGGGAGAGAGAGAGAAAATGGGGTGAGAAAGAGAGAAAAAATGGGGGGAGAAAGAGAGAGAAAATGGGGGGAGAAAGAGAGAGAAAATGGGGGGAGAAAGAAAGAAAGAGAGAGAGAGGGAGAGAGAGAGGAAGGGGGGAGAGGGAGAGGAAGAGGGGAAAGGGAAAGGAAGAAGAAGAGGGGAGAGGAAGAAGGGAGAAGGAGAAGAAGGGGGAGAGGAAGAGGAAGGGGAAGGGGGAGAGATGGATGGGGGAGAGATGGAGGGGGAAGAGATGGAGGGGGAGAGATGGAGGGGGGAGAGATGGAGGGGGGGGTAGAGATGGAGAGTGGGGGAGAGATGGAGTGTGGGGGAGAGATGGAGGGTGGGGGAGAAATGGAGGGTGGGGGAGAAATGGAGGGTGGGGGAGAAATGGAGGGTGGGGGAGAAATGGAGGGTGGGGGAGAGATGGAGGGTGGGGGAGAGATGGAGGGTGGGGGAGAGATGGAGGTTGGGGGAGATATGGAGGGTGGGGGAGAGATGAAGGTTGGGGGAGAGATGGAGGGTGGAGGATAGATGGAGGGTGGGGGAGAGATGGAGGGTGGGGGAGAGATAGAGGGTGGGGGAGAGATGGAGGGTGGGGGAGAGATGGAGGGTGGGGGAGAGATGGAGGGATAGAGAGAGGGGGGAGGGGACTGAGGGGGGGAGGGAGAACAATGGGGTGGGAAGGGGAGGGAGAACAATGGGGTGGAAGGGGAGGGAGAACAATGGGTTGGGAAGGGGAGGGAGAACAATGGGGTGGGAAGGGGAGGGAGAACAATGGGGTGGGAAGGGGGAGGGAGAACAATGGGGTGGGAAGGTGAGGGAGAAAAGTGGGGAAGAGGGAGAAAAGAGGAGGGAGAGAGGCTGGAGGGAGAGAGGGGGGAGGGAGCAAAATGGGGTGGAAAGGGGGAGGGAGAAAGGAGGGTAGGGGAAAGGGAGAAAAGGGGGGGATAGGGGGAGAAAAGGGGGGGGGGGAGGGAGTAAAGGGGGGGAAGAGGAAGTAAAGGGGGGAAAGAGAGAGTAAAGGGGGGGAAAGAGGAAGTAAAGGGGAGAAAGAGGGAGTAAAGGGGGGAGAGGGAATAAAGGGGGGGAAGAGGGAATAAAGGGGGGGAAAGAGGGTGTAAAGGGGGGGAATAGGGAGAAAGGGAGGGGGAAGTAAATGGGGGAAAGAGGGAGTAAAGGGGGGGAAGAGGGAGTAAAGGGGAGAAGAGGGAGTAAAGGGGGGGAAGAGGGAGTAAAGGGGGGAGAAGAGGGAATAAATGGGGGAGAAGAGGGAGAAAGGGGGGAAAGAGGGAGTAAAGGGGCAGAAGAGGGAGAAAGGGGGGGGAAGAGGGAGTAAAGCGGGAAAGAGGGAGTAAAGGGGGGAAAGAGGGAGTAAAGGGGGGAAAGAGGGAGTAAAGGGGGGAAAGAGGGAGTAAAGGGGGGAAAGAGGGTGTAAAGGGGGGAAAGATGGTATAAAGGGGGGAAAGAGGGAGTAAAGGGGGGAAAGAGGGTGTAAAGGGGGGAAGAGGAGTAAAGGGGGGAAGAAGGAGTAAAGGGGGGGAAAGAGGGTGTAAAGGGGGGAAAGAGGGAGTAAAGGGGGGAAGAGGGAGTAAAGGGGGGAAAGAGGGAGTAAAGGGGGGGGGAGAGGGAGAAAGGGGGGGAGAGGGAGAAAGGGGGGGAGAGGGAGAAAGGGGGGGAGAGGGAGAAAGGGAGGGAAGAGGGAAAAGGGGGGGAGAGGGAGGAAAGGGGGAGAGGGAGAAAGGGGGGGGGAGAGTGAGAAAGGGGGGGTGGGGGGTAAACAGGAGAAGGGTGGGTTGGGGGGGTAGGGGAGAAGGGTGGGTGGGGGGGTAGAGGGAGAAGGGTGGGTGGGGGGGGTAGAGGGAGAAGGGTGGGTGGGGGGGGTAGAGGGAGAAGGGTGGGTGGGGGGGGTAGAGGGAGAAGGGTGGGTGGGGGGATAGAGAGAGAAAGGGTGGGTGGGGATGTAGAGGGGAGAAAGGGTGGGTGGGGGAGAAGAGGGAGAAATGGGGAGGGAAAAGGGAGGAATGGGGAGGGAAGAGGGGAGAAATGGGGAGGGAAGAGGGAGAAATGGGGAGGGAAGAGGGAGAAAGGGGGGAGGGAGAAAGGGGGGAGGGAGAAAGAGGGGGAGGGAGAAAGGGGGGGAGGGAGAAAGGGGGGGAGAGGGAGAAAAGGGGGGGAGAGGGAGAAAAGGGGGGGGAGAGGGAGAAAAGGGGGGAGAGAAAGAAAAGGAGGGAAGAGGGAGAAAGGGGGGAGGGAGAAATGGGGGAGGAGAAGGGGGGGAAAGAGGGAGAAAGGGGGCTGAGAGGGAGAAGGGGGGGGGGAGAGGGAGAAAGGGGGGGAGAGGGGAGAAAGGGTGGGGGGGGGGGGAGAGGGGAGAAAGGGTGGGTGGGGGGGGGAGAGGGGAGAAGGGTGGGTGGGGGGGGGGTAGAGGGAGAAAGGGGTGGGTGGGGGGGGGGGGTAGAGGGAGAAAGGGTGGGTTGGGGGGGGGGGGTTAGAGGGAGAATGGGTGGGTTGGGGGGGAGAAGTTGGGGGTTGAGGGAGAAGAAGGGTGGGTGGGTGGGGGGAAGATGGAGAAAGGGGGGAGAGAGAAGGAGGGGGAGAGGGAGAAAAGGGGGGAGAGGGAGAAAGGAGGGGAAGAGGGAGAAAGGGGGAGGAAATGGGGGAGAGAAGGGGGGGGGAAGAGGGAGAAAGGGGGAGGGAGAGGGAGAAAGGGGGGGGAGGAAGAGGAGAAAGGGTGGGGAGGAAGTGGGAGAAAGGGGGGGGGAGATTGTGTTAAAGGGGGGGGAAGAGGGAGAAAGGTGGGAAGGGGAGAAAGGGGGGGAAGGGGGAGAAAGGGGGGGTTAGAGGGAGAAAGGGGGGGGAAGAGGGAGAAATGGGGGGAGAAGAGGGAGAAAGGGGGGGAAGAGGAGAGAAAGGGGGGAAGAGGGAGAAAGGGGGGTTTTGGTTTTTTGGGGTGTGTGGGTGTTGTATTTGTTGGTTTGTGAAGGGGGAGCGGGAGAAGGGGGGAAGTTGGGAGAACGGAGGGGGAAGAGGGAGAAAGGGGGGGGGAAGAGGGAGAAGGGGGAGAGGGGAGAAAGGGGGGAGAGGGAGAAAGGGGGAGAGGGAGAAAGGGGGAAGAGGGAGAAAGGGGAAGAGGGAGAAAGGGGAAGAGGGAGAAAGGGGGGGAGGGGAAGAGGGAGAAGGGGGAGGGGGAGAGGGAGAAAGGGGGGTGAGGGAAAAGGGGGGAGAGGGAGAAAGGGGGAGAGGGAGAAAGGGGGAGAGGGAGAAAGGGGGGAGAGGGAGAAAGGGGGGGAGGGAGAAAGGGGGGGAGAGGGAGAAAGGGGGGGGAGAGGGAGAAAGGGGGGGGAGAGAGGGAGAAAGGGGGGAGAGGGAGAAAGGGGGGGGAGAGGGAGAAAGGGGGGGAGAGGGAGAAAGGGAGGGAAGAGGGAGAAAGGGGAGGAGGGAGAAGGGGGAGAAGAGGGAAAAGGGGAGAGGGAGAAAGGGTGGGGGTAAGGGGTGTAGAGGGAGAAAGGGTGGGTGGGAGGGGTGTAGAGGGGAGAAAGGGTGGGCGGGAGGGGTTTAGAGGGAGAAAGGGTGGGCGGGAGGGGTGTAGAGGGAGAAAGGGTGGGGCGGGAGGGGTGTAGAGGGAGAAAAGGGTGGGGGGGAGGGGTGTAGAGGGAGAAAGGGTGGGCGGGAGGGGTGTAGAGGGAGAAAGGGTGGGTGGGAGTGGTGTAAAGGGAGAAAGTGTGGGTGGGAGGGGTAGAGGGAGAAAGGGTAGGTGGGGAGAAAGGGGGGGGAAGAGAGAGAAAGAGGGGGGGAAGTGGGAGAAAGGGGGGGTGAGAGGGAGAAAGAGTGGGGGTAGAGGGAGAAAGGGGGGGGGGAAGAGGGAGAAAGGGGGGAAGAGGGAGAAAGTGGGGGAAGAGGGAGAAAGTGGGGGGAAGAGGGAGAAAGGGGGAGGAGGGGAGAAAGGGGGGGAGGAAGAGGGAGAAAGTGGGGGGGAGAAGAGGGAAGAAAGGTGGGGAAAGAGGAGAAAGGGGGGGGAAGAGAAAGAAGGGGGGGAAGAGGGGGAAAGGGTGGGTGGGGGGTGAGTAGAAGGGAGAAATGGTGAGGTTGGGTGGGGGGTTAGAGGGAGAAAGGGGGGGGGGAATAGGGAGAAGGGGGGGGGGAAGAGGGAGAGAAATGGGGGCAAGAGGGAGAAAGGGGGGAAGAGGGAGAAAGGGGGGGAGGAGAGGGAGAAAGGGGGGGAAGGGAGAAGGGGGGAAGATGGAGAAAGGGGGAGGGGGAGAGGGAGAAAGGGGGGGGAGAGGGAGAAAGGGGGGGGGGAGAGGGAGAAAGGGGGGTGGGAACGGGAGAAAGGGGGGTGGGAAGAGGGAGAAGGGGGGGGAGAGGGAGAAAGGGTGGGGGAAGAGGGAGAAAGGAGGGGGGAAGAGGGAGAAGGGGGGTGGGAAGAGGGAGACAGGGGGTGGGAAGAGGGAGAAGGGGGTGGGAAGAGGGAGAAAGGGGGTGGGAAGAGGGAGAAAGGGGGTGGGAAGAGGGAGAAAGGGGGTGGGAAGAGGGAGAAAGGGGGGGGAGAGGGAGAAAGGGGGGAGGGAGAAAGGGGGGGAGAGGGAAGAAAGGGGGGGGAGAGGGAGAAAGGGGGGGAGAGGGAGAAAGGGGGGGAGAGGGAGAAAGGGGGGGAGAGGGAGAAAGGGGGAGAGGGATAAAGGGGGGAGAGGGAGGAAAGGGGGGAAGAGGGAGAACGGAGGGGGAAGAGGGAGAACGGGGGGGGAAGAGGGAGAACGGGGGAGAGGGAGAACGGGGGAGAGGGAGAAAGGGGGGAGAGGGAGAAAGGGGGGGGAGAGGGAGAAAGGGGGGGAGAGGGAGAAAGGGGGGGAGAGGGAGAAAGGGGGGGAGAGGGAGAAAGGGGGGAGAGGGAGAAAGGGGGGAAGAGGGAGACGGAGGGGGAAGAGGGAGAACGGGGGGGGGAAGAGGGAGAACGGGGGAGAGGGAGAACGGGGGAGAGGGAGAAAGGGGGGAGAGGGAGAAAGGGGGAGAGGGAGAAAGGGGAAGAGGGAGAAAGGGGGAGAGGGGAAGAGGGAGAAGGGGGAGGGGGAGAGGGAGAAAGGGGGAGAGGGAGAAAGGGGGAGAGGGAGAAAGGGGGAGAGGAGAAAGGGGGAGAGGGAGAAAGGGGGAGAGGGAGAAAGGGGGAGAGGGAGGAAAGGGGGGAGAGGGAGAAAGGGGGAGAGGGAGAAAGGGGGAGAGGGAGAAAGGGGGAGAGGGAGAAAGGGGGAGAGGGAGAAAGGGGGGAGAGGGAGAAAGGGGGAGAGGGAGAAAGGGGGAGAGGGAGAAAGGGGGGGAGAGGGAGAAAGGGGGGGGGAGAGGGAGAAAGGGGGGGAGAGGGAGAAAGGGGGGGGGAGAGGGAGAAAGGGGGGGAGAGGGAGAAAGGGAGGGAAGAGGGAGAAAGGGGAGGAGGGAGAAGGGGGAGAAGAGGGAAAAAGGGGAGAGGGAGAAAGGGGGGGAGTGAGAAAGAGGGGGGGGGGAAGGTGAGAAAGGGGGGGGGGGGGGGGGAGAGGGAGAAAGGGGGGGGGGGAGAGGGAAAAAGGGGGGGAGAGGGAGAAAGGGGGAGAGGGAGAAAGGGGGGTGAGAGTGAGAAAGGGGGGGTGGGGGGTAAACAGGAGAAAGGGTGGGTTGGGGGGGGTAGAGGGAGAAGGGTGGGTGGGGGGTAGAGGGAGAAGGGTGGGTGGGGGGGTAGAGGGAGAAGGGTGGGTGGGGGGATAGAGAGAGAAAGGGTGGGTGGGGATGTAGAGGGAGAAAGGGTGGGTGGGGGAGAAGAGGGAGAAATGGGGAGGGAAAAGGGAGAAATGGGGAGGGAAGAGGGAGAAATGGGGAGGGAAGAGGGAGAAATGGGGAGGGAAGAGGGAGAAAGGGGGGAGGGAGAAAGGGGGGAGGGAGAAAGAGGGGGAGGGAGAAAGGGGGGAGGGAGAAAGTGGGGGAGAGGGAGAAAAGGGGGGGAGAGGGAGAAAAGGGGGGAGAGGAAGAAAGGAGGGGAAAAGGGAGAAAGGGGGAGGAGAAATGGGGGAGAGAAGGGGGGAAAGAGGGAGAAAGGGGGCTGAGAGGGAGAAGGGGGGGGGAGAGGGAGAAAGGGGGGGAGAGGGAGAAAGGGTGGGTGGGGGGGGGAGAGGGAGAAAGGGTGGGTGGGGGGGGAGAGGGAGAAAGGGTGGGTGGGGGGGTAGAGGGAGAAAGGGTGGGTGGGGGGGGGGGTAGAGGAGAATGGGTGGGTGGGGGAGAAAGGGGGGGTTAGAGGGAGAAAGGGTGGGTGGGTGGGGGGAAGAGGGAGAAAGGGGGGAGAGAGAAAGGAGGGGGAGAGGGAGAAAAGGGGGGAGAGGGAGAAAAGGAGGGGAAGAGGGAGAAAAGGGGAGGAAGAAATGGGGGAGAGAAGGGGGGGGGAAAGAGGGAGAAAGGGGGGGAGAGGGAGAAAGGGGGGGGGAGGAAGAGGAAGAAAGGGTGGGGAGGAAGAGGGAGAAAGGGGGGGGGGAGAATTGTGATAAAGGGGGGGGAAGAGGGAGAAAGGTGGGGAAAGAGGGAGAAAGGGGGGGAAAGAGGGAGAAAGGGGGGGAAGAGGGAGAAAGGGGGAGAGGGAGAAAGGGGGAGAGGGAGAAAGGGGGAGAGGGAGAAAGGGGGAGAGGGAGAAAGGGGGAGAGGGAGAAAGGGGGAGAGGGAGAAAGGGGGAGAGGGAGAAAGGGGGAGAGGGAGAAAGGGGGAGAGGGAGAAAGGGGGAGAGGGAGAAAGGGGGAGAGGGAGAAAGGGGGGGGAGAGGGAGAAAGGGGGGGGGAGAGGGAGAAAGGGGGGGGGAGAGGGAGAAAGGGGGGGAGAGGGAGAAAGGGGGGGGAGAGGGAGAAAGGGGGGGAGAGGGAGAAAGGGAGGGAAGAGGGAGAAAGGGGAGGAAGGGAGAAGGGGGAGAAGAGGGAAAAAGGGGAGAGGGAGAAAGGGGGGGAGTAAGAAAGAGGGGGGGGGAGTGAGAAAGGGGGGGGGGAGAGGGAGAAAGGGGGGGGGAGAGGGAAAAAGGGGGGGAGAGGGAGAAAGGGGGAGAGGGAGAAAGGGGGGTGAGAGTGAGAAAGGGGGGTGAGAGTGAGAAAGGGGGGGTGGGGGGTAAACAGGAGAAAGGGTGGGTTGGGGGGGTAGAGGGAGAAGGGTGGGTGGGGGGTAGAGGGAGAAGGGTGGGTGGGGGGGGTAGAGGGAGAAGGGTGGGTGGGGGGATAGAGAGAGAAAGGGTGGGTGGGGATGTAGAGGGAGAAAGGGTGGGTGGGGGAGAAGAGGGAGAAATGGGGAGGGAAAAGGGAGAGAAATGGGGAGGGAAGAGGGAGAAATGGGGAGGGAAGAGGGAGAAATGGGGAGGGAAGAGGGAGAAAGGGGGGAGGGAGAAAGGGGGGAGGGAGAAAGAGGGGGAGGGAGAAAGGGGGGGAGGGAGAAAGTGGGGGAGAGGGAGAAAAGGGGGGGAGAGGGAGAAAAGGGGGGAGAGGAAGAAAAGGAGGGGAAAAGGGAGAAAGGGGGAGGGAGAAATGGGGGAGAGAAGGGGGGGAAAGAGGGAGAAAGGGGGCTGAGAGGGAGAAGGGGGGGGGAGAGGGAGAAAGGGGGGGAGAGGGAGAAAGGGTGGGTGGGGGGGGGGAGAGGGAGAAAGGGTGGGTGGGGGGGAGAGGGAGAAAGGGTGGGTGGGGGGGTAGAGGAGAAAGGGTTGGGTGGGGGGGGGGTAGAGGGAGAATGGGTGGGTGGGGGAGAAAGGGGGGGGTAGAGGGAGAAAGGGTGGGTGGGTGGGGGGAAGAGGGAGAAAGGGGGGAGAGAGAAAGGAGGGGGAGAGGGAGAAAAGGGGGGAGAGGGAGAAAAGGAGGGGAAGAGGGAGAAAGGGGAGGAAGAAATGGGGGGAGAGAAGGGGGGGGGAAGAGGGAGAAAGGGGGGGAGAGGGAGAGGGAGAAAGGGGGGGGAGGAAGAGGAAGAAAGGGTGGGGAGGAAGAGGGAGAAAGAAGGGGGGGGAGAATTGTGATAAAGGGGGGGGAAGAGGGAGAAAGGTGGGGAAAGAGGGAGAAGGGGGGGAAGAGGGAGAAAGGGGGACAGGGTTGAGGGGATTGGTAGAGGAGATAGGGAGGGGAGGAGGGGTGGAGAGACGAGAAGGGGTGGGAGCAAGGGAGGAAGAAGGGGGAGAGGGAGAAAGGGGGAGAGGGAGAAAGGGGAGAGGGAGAAAGGGGGAGAGGGAGAAAGGGGGAGAGGGAGAAAGGGGGAGAGGGAGAAAGGGGGAGAGGGAGAAGGGGGGGAGAGGAGAAAGGGGGGGGAGAGGGAGAAAGGGGGGGAGAGGGAGAAAGGGGGGGGAGAGGGAGAAAGGGGGGGAGAGGGAGAAAGGGAGGGAAGAGGGCGAAAGGGGAGGAAGGGAGAAGGGGGAGAAGAGGGAAAAAGGGGAGAGGGAGAAAGGGGGGGAGTGAGAGAAGAGGGGGGGGGAGTGAGAAAGGGGGGGGGGAGAGGGAGAAAGGGGGGGGAGAGGGAAAAAGGGGGGGAGAGGGAGAAAGGGGGAGAGGGAGAAAGGGGGGTGAGAGTGAGAAAGGGGGGGTGGGGGGTAAACAGGAGAAAGGGTGGGTTGGGGGGTAGAGGGAGAAGGGTGGGTGGGGGGTAGAGGGGAGAGAAGGGTGGGTGGGGGGGTAGAGGGAGAAGGGTGGGTGGGGGGATAGAGAGAGAAAGGGTGGGTGGGGATGTAGAGGGAGAAAGGGTGGGTGGGGGAGAAGAGGGAGAAATGGGGAGGGAAAAGGGAGAAATGGGGAGGGAAGAGGGAGAAATAGGGAGGGAAGAGGGAGAAATGGGGAGGGAAGAGGGAGAAAGGGGGGAGGGAGAAAGGGGGGAGGGAGAAAGAGGGGGAGGGAGAAAGGGGAGAGGGAGAAAAGGGGGGGAGAGGGAGAAAAGGGGGGAGAGGAAGAAAAGGAGGGGAAAAGGGAGAAAGGGGGAGGGAGAAATGGGGGAGAGAAGGGGGGAAAGAGGGAGAAAGGGGGCTGAGAGGGAGAAGGGGGGGGGAGAGGGAGAAAGGGGGGGGAGAGGGAGAAAGGGTGGGTGGGGGGGGGAGAGGGAGAAAGGGTGGGTGGGGGGGGAGAGGGAGAAAGGGTGGGTGGGGGGGGTAGAGGGAGAAAGGGTGGGTGGGGGGGGGGGGTAGAGGGAGAATGGGTGGGTGGGGGAGAAAGGGGGGGTAGAGGGAGAAAGGGTGGGTGGGTGGGGGGAAGAGGGAGAAAGGGGGGAGAGAGAAAGGAGGGGGAGAGGGAGAAAAGGGGGGAGAGGGAGAAAAGGAGGGGAAGAGGGAGAAAAGGGGAGGAAGAAATGGGGGAGAGAAGGGGGGGGGAAAGAGGGAGAAAGGGGGGGGAGAGGGAGAAAGGGGGGGGAGGAAGAGGAAGAAAGGGTGGGGAGGAAGAGGGAGAAAGGGGGGGAGAATTGTGATAAAGGGGGGGAAGAGGGAGAAAGGTGGGGAAAGAGGGAGAAAGGGGGGGAAGAGGGAGAAAGGGGGGGTAGAGGGAGAAAGGGGGGGAGAAGAGGGAGAAGGGGGGGGAGAAGAGGGAGAAAGGGGGGGAAGAGGGAGAAAGGGGGGAAGAGGGAGAAAGGGGGGAGAGGGAGAAAGGGGGGGAGAGGGAGAAAGGGGGGGAGAGGGATAAAGGGGGAGAGGGAGAAAGGGGGGAAGAGGGAGAACGGAGGGGGAAGAGGGAGAACGGGGGGGGAAGAGGGAGAACGGGGGGGGGAAGAGGGAGAACGGGGGAGAGGGAGAACGGGGGAGAGGGAGAAAGGGGGTGAGAGTGAGAAAGGGGGGGTGGGGGGTAAACAGGAGAAAGGGTGGGTTGGGGGGGTAGAGGGAGAAGGGTGGGTGGGGGGTTAGAGGGAGAAGGGTGGGTGGGGGGGTAGAGGGAGAAGGGTGGGTGGGGGGATAGAGAGAGAAAGGGTGGGTGGGGATGTGGAGGGAGAAAGGGTGGGTGGGGGAGAAGAGGGAGAAATGGGGAGGGAAAAGGGAGAAATGGGGAGGGAAGAGGGAGAAATGGGGAGGGAAGAGGGAGAAATGGGGAGGGAAGAGGGAGAAAGGGGGGAGGGAGAAAGGGGGGAGGGAGAAAGAGGGGGAGGGAGAAAGGGGGGGAGGGAGAAAGTGGGGGAGAGGGAGAAAAGGGGGGGAGAGGGAGAAAGGGGGGAGAGGAAGAAAAGGAGGGGAAAAGGGAGAAAGGGGGAGGGAGAAATGGGGGAGAGAAGGGGGGAAAGAGGGAGAAAGGGGGCTGAGAGGGAGAAGGGGGGGGGAGAGGGAGAAAGGGGGGGAGAGGGAGAAAGGGTGGGTGGGGGGGGGAGAGGGAGAAAGGGTGGGTGGGGGGGGAGAGGGAGAAAGGGTGGGTGGGGGGGGGTAGAGGGAGAAAGGGTGGGTGGGGGGGGGGTAGAGGGAGAATGGGTGGGTGGGGGAGAAAGGGGGGGTAGAGGGAGAAAGGGTGGGTGGTGTGGGGGAAGAGGGAGAAAGGGGGGAGAGAGAAAGGAGGGGGAGAGGGAGAAAAGGGGGGAGAGGGAGAAAAGGAGGGGAAGAGGGAGAAAGGGGAGGAAGAAATGGGGGAGAGAAGGGGGGGGGGAAAGAGGGAGAAAGGGGGGGAGAGGGAGAAAGGGGGGGAGGAAGAGGAAGAAAGGGTGGGGAGGAAGAGGGAGAAAGGGGGGGGAGAATTGTGATAAAGGGGGGGAAGAGGGAAGAAAGGGGGGAAGAGGGAGAAAGGGGGGAGAGGGAGAAAGGGGGGGAGAGGAGAAAGGGGGGAGAGGGATAAAGGGGGGAGAGGGAGAAAGGGGGGAAGAGGGAGAACGGAGGGGGAAGAGGGAGAACGGGGGGGGAAGAGGGAGAACGGGGGGGGGGAAGAGGGAGAACGGGGGAGAGGGAGAAAGGGGGAGAGGGAGAAAGGGGGAGAGGGAGAAAGGGGAAGAGGGAGAGAAAGGGGAAGAGGAGAAAGGGGGGGGAGGGGAAGAGGGAGAAGGGGGAGGGGGAGAGGGAGAAAGGGGGAGAGGGAGAAAGGGGGAGAGGGAGAAAGGGGGAGAGGGAGAAAGGGGGGAGAGGGAGAAAGGGGGGAGAGGGAGAAAGGGGGGGAGAGGGAGAAAGGGGGGGGGAGAGGGGAGAAAGGGGGGGGGAGAGGGAGAAAGGGGGGAGAGGGAGAAAGGGGGGGGAGAGGGAGAAAGGGGGGGAGAGGGAGAAAGGGAGGGAAGAGGGAGAATGGGGAGGAAGGGAGAAGGGGGAGAAGAGGGAAAAAGGGGAGAGGGAGAAAGGGTGGGGGT